>NC_073241.2:30661212-30964242 GCF_029281585.2 Gorilla gorilla gorilla | reverse complement strand
AAATTTCTATCTGCTGCCTCCTTCTGTCCTTTGCTCCTCTTAGAGCAAACATGGCTGGGCTATGTCCTCTCTCCCTTCAGGGTATCCCCTCCCCTGCTCTATCCCCATGCCACCAGATCTCCATGTCCAGCCTCAGTTTCCCCATCAGGCCCCACTCAGCAGCATCTCACACAGCTCACCACACTCTCCTCGAGTTTTCATTTTGCAAATTTTTCGCACCTACAAAAATGTAAAAAAATCCCAAAACTGCCCAAGCATCAATGTTCCCTTTTCCTGGAGTCTGCAGTGTGGACGTTTCTGCCAGATTTCCTAACTCTCTCCGTCTCCACCCACATCTATTGGGATTCGTGTTTTTCTGAAGGATTCCACAGTAGGTTACTGATGTCACACCTCAGGGTGTGTCTCAAAAGTGAGACTTGAAGATAGCACAGCAGGATGTTGGGGTGACACAACCTGCTGTCCCTTCTCTTTGCCTACAGTAGGCTCCCTTGGCTGTTTTGTTTTTGTTGTGTTTTTGTTTAGACACAGAGTCTCTGTCATCCAGGTTGGAGTGCAGTGGTGTGATCTTGGCTCACTGCAGCCTCAACCTCCAGGGCTCAAGCAATCCTCCCACTTCAGCCCCCTGAGCAGCTGGGACCAGAGGCACGTGCCACCAAACCTGGATAATTTTTGTATTTTTTTTAGAGACAGGGTCTTGCCCAGACTGGTCTCAAACTCCTGGGGTCAAACTATCTTCCCACCTCAGCCTCCCAAATTGCTGGGATTACAGGTGTGTGTTTTTTTTTTTTTTTTTTTTTTTTTTTACAGAGTCTTGCTCTGTCACGGAGGCTGGAGTGCAGTGGCGCTATCTCAGCTCGCTACAAGCTCCGCCTCCTGGGTTCACGCCATTCTCCTGCCTCAGCCTCCCGAGTAGCTGGGACTACAGGCGCCTGCCACTGCGCCCAGCTAATTTTTTGTATTTTTAGTAGAGACGGGGTTTCACCATGATTGCGATCTCCTGACCTCGTGATCCGCCTGCCTCGGCCTCCCAAAGTGCTGGGATTACAGGCATGAGCCACCGTGCCTGGCCTGTTTTGTTGATTTTTAAAGCCCAGGGCAGTAGTCTTGGAAAATGTCCCACATCGTGGATTTGCCTTTCTGTTTCCTTGAGGGCAGTTTCAGACAGAACACCTTTCCCTGGGATTGGTCAACTAATCTGTGGGGTGTTGCTGAAACTTTATTTTATTTTATTTTATTTTATTTTATTTTATTTTATTTTATTTTATTTTATATTTTATTTTTGAGACGGAGTCTCGCTCTGTCCCCCAGGCTGTCCCCCAGGCTGGAGTGCAGTGGCGGGATCTCGGCTCACTGCAAGCTCCGCCTCCCAGGTTCACGCCATTCTCCTGCCTCAGTCCCCCAAGTAGCTGGGACTACAGGTGCCCACCACTGCGCCCAGCTAACTTTTTGTATTTTTAGTAGAGACGGGGTTTCACTGTGTTAGCCAGGATGGCCTCGATCTCCTGACGTCATGATCCGCCCTCCCATAGTGCTGGGATTTCAGGCCTCGGCCTCCCAAAGTGCTGGGATTACAGGCATGAGCCACCGCGCCTGATGTTGAAACTCTCTTGAGGCATTTTCTTCGGCCTTTGGGTCCATCCTCTCTGTCTCCTCCTTGACCTCCTCATCTCCTCCTCGCCACTGCCTTGGGGACCTTGGCCAGGCTCATGGCATCCAGCAGCCACTCAATGTCAATACTTCCATGTTCATCTCTCAGCCTGCCCTTGCCTGTGAACCCATGCTTATTTATTTATTTTTTTTATACTTGCACCCATGCTCTTCAGGTCTGATGAAGTGTCCAATATCAAGCTTCTGACCATACCCAAACCTGCCCCTTCTGCAGGGTTTATCTCGCTAGTCGGCACCATCCTTGATTCTTCTCTTTCTCCCACCCAGGCCATCATCTCTTGCCTGGTTGATACCCACAGCCTCCCCTTTGGGATTTATCCTTATCCCTGTCATAGCTGCCAGAGGGACCCTGTGAAAACACTCCCCAGCCTGCTCATTCCTCTGCCCTAAGCCTGCATGGCACAGAGCAAAAGCCAGTTTTTATGGGACCTAGGAGGTCCTGTGGGTTGGGCCCCAGCCTGCATCTTCATCCTCTTCTCCCCACCCCACTCCATTCACTCTCTGCCTATCGCTCACCAGCCTATACCACCTGCCTCAGGGCCTTTGCACTGACCATTTAGGCTGCATTCCAGGCTCTTTTCACACGTTGCCTCCTCTGAGAAGCCCTCCCTGACCACTCTGCCCATACCTCATGCCTCTTGATTCCCCTTACCTGGCTTGTGGTTTCAGCACTTTCCCTGTGTGTGTTTGTTTTTCTTGGCATGAGGGTAGGACGTAAGTGTCTGTTCCCTGTTGATTCCCCAGTGCCAGGCATGCAGTGCAAACTCTAGAAATATTTTTTGCATGAAGGAATGAGTGATTGAATGCGGCAAGGGTCTGGAGGCTCAGGACCAGGCAGACAGACATTCAGAGTTACTGAAACGCAACAAAGACAGGGAGTCAGACTGGTCGTGCAAGGTCCTGGGCCTGCCCTTGGGTCCTGGGGAGCCACGGAAGGTTGTGGGTGCTAGAAGGTTTTGGTCAGAGTCATAGTCAGGGGCCTTCTGAGACCTGTGCCCCCTCCCTACCCTCCCTCCCCACCTCATCAGGCCAGCTCTGGGGCCTCGACAGGTGGTCCGCAACATGAACTCTGAGTTCTTCGCTGCCCAGCTCCGGGCCCAGATCTCTGACAACACCACTCACCCGATCTCCTACTACAAGCCCGAGTTCTACACGCCGGATGACAGGGGCACTGCTCACCTGTCTGTCATCACAGAGGACGGCAGTGCTGTGTCCGCCACCAGCACCATCAACCTCTAGTAGGGTTTGCTGGGCCGCCTGGGTGGGAAAGTGCCAGAGGCGGGTGGCCCAGGGACCGCCCACTTATCCAGTAAGGTGGCTCCGTCACCTCTTTTCCTGGTGGGAAACTGAGGCCCAATCTTGGTAGCTTATCCTGGGCCTCTCAGTGAGTATGTTTCAGCCTCAGTGGGTGGATAGGGACCAGGCTGGGCCAGGCAAGGTCGGGCGCTGTCTGACCCGGCTGGGTGGTAGCTTTGGCTCCAAGGTCTGCTCCCTGGTCAGCGGGATCCTGTTCAATAATGAATGGACGACGTCAGCTCTCCCAGCATCACCAATGAGTTTGGGGTACCCCCCTCACCTGCCAATTTCATCCAGCCAGGTATGGGGTGGAAGTCCGGGGGTGGGGGGACTGGGGTGGAGAGGGGCGGGTGTCCTGGGCAGGCAGCTGACGGGCATCCCTGTCTTCTCCCATCAGCCGCAGGGAAGCAGCCGCTCTCATCCATGTTCCCAACGATCACGGTGGGCCAGGACGGCCAGGTCCGGATGGTGGTGGGAGCTGCTGGGGGCACGCAGATCACCACAGCCACTGCACTGGTATGCGTCACCCCTTTTCTCCCTGGCCCTTCCCACTCCGCACAGCCCCCAAGCCATGCTGATCACACTCCCAATGCCCCAGACCATCATCTACAACCTCTGGTTCAGCTATGACGTGAAGCGGGCCGTGGAGGAGCCCCAGCTGCACAACCAGCTTCTGCCCAACATCACGACAGTGGAGAGAAACATTGACCAGGTGGGCCAGGGGTTGGAGAAACTGAGTCACGGTGTGGGGCCCCAGAGCATCCTGGGCTGGAGGCCTGGATCATCACAGAGTGGACAATGGTTGGTGTCCTCTCTCTAGTGTCTGGGCCATCTGGAGCCCCTGTGCCATGAGGGCCAAATCCCCTGCTCCAATGAGACCCAGAATGCCCCAACCTGCTCTTCCTGATGACCTGGCCTGAAATGGCACCACCTGGGCTGAGGCCTGTGACCACACAGGCGTGGTTCAGGTGGCATCTGGAGCCCTGCTCAGGCTTCCCCTCTCCTCCCACCCCCAGGCAGTGACTGCAGCCCTGGAGACCCGGCACCATCACACCCAGATCGCGTCCACCTTCATCGCTGTGGTGCAAGCCATCGTCCGCACGGCTGGTGGCTGGGCAGCTGCCTCGGACTCCAGGAAAGGCGGGGAACCTGCTGGCTACTGGTTGCTCCAGGCAGACAAGGCTGACAAGCAACCCAGGGACAAGATACTCACGAGGATAAGGAAGAGGACTTTGGGGGACGGGCTTCCCCTGTGAGCAGCAGAGCAGCGTAATAAATGAGGCCACTGTGCCAGGCTCCAGGTGGCCTCCCTGGCCTGTCTCCCCACTCTCTGGGCCTCAGTGTATTGTGTGTGAAATGGAGCCATCTGGCTGGGGAGGAACAGAGAGGTGGGATTCGGAGATCTTCACAATGCGGGCACTGGAACTAGCCTCAGCATCTTCAGCATGGGGAGAGCGGGGCACATGGCTGGGGGCCAGGGGAAGGTTCACACCAAGCCCTGCCCCTTCCCACCCTGATCCCTCGGACTTTGGGGCCAGGCCCTCCCTTACTGGGGCTGGGCAGTGACACTACCTAGGAGCAGCCACCAGGGGGTGTCACGACCCTGGCGCTTTCTTAGGCAGAGGGTGGCCAGCTGATGCTGGGAACCCGGGCGCCTTCTCAGACCCGTAGGCCTCCAGCTCACCCTGCCGATGACACTGGCGGTGAAGCTGAGGTCCGAGGAATGGGGACTGGGCAACAGGCTGGAGGAAAACATCTCGGTCAGAGCCACGCCCCTGGGGGGTTCCCAAGAGCAAGCCCAGAGTGAAACCCAAGCTTGTGATCCTCTCCAGAGGGAGGCCTGGTTCTCAGGGAACAGCAAACGGGAAGATGTCCCCAGATCCCAGGGATCAGGGCTTGGTCCAGCCGGGGACGCAGCCCAGAGGGAGTGGGTCCAGAAGGAAACAGCTAGACACAGCAGCCTTCACCATTGGCAGCCCCTCCAGGCCTCCCTCGGGGCCTGCTCCCTCCTCTGTGCACAGTTCCAACACCTGGAGCAGGGTTCTGGGAAGGGCTGGTGGAGGTGGGCTGGTGGGAGGCGGTGATCACAGCCCAGCACCTGGATATCACCAGGGGCACTGGGGCCAGGGGCCAGGTGAGGCCAGGTCAGGGCTATCCTTCAGGAGCCCCGAAAACCTGGTGATTCCAAAGGGCCCATAGACAAACAGGGTTTTATGCCTGTGGAGTCAAGTCCCACTGGGTCTGAGCTCTGGAGGGCTGTGTCTCTGGGGCTCTGCAAGGGTGAGGTGGAGGTAGGCTCAACTGGTGTACAAGTCACTCTTCAATCCTTATTTTATTTATTTAATTTTTTTTAAAAAAAATTAAACCAATAGAGATGGGGTCTCACTATGTTGACCAGGCTGGTCTTAACTCCTGACTTCAAGCAGTCCCCACATCTCAGTCTCCCAAAGTGCTAGGATTACAGGGGTGAGCCACTGCACCCGGCCTCAATCCTTATTTTGGCCTGAGAGGAAAGGCTGTGACCCCATTTGCAGGGGAGAAGACTGAAGCTGGAGGGGCAGGCCTTGCTCTGGGTTGCACAGCAGCAAGAGAAGTGGGAGCTGGCCATGAGACTTCCTGGACCTGACATGCTGGTGGGGTACAGCCTGGTTCTCCAGGTCCCATGGGGCTCAGCCCAGGACTACCTCGGGAGGTGAGGGACTTAAATCCTCTCCTTCATTCTTATCACCCCTTCCCCCATCATTTCCTGAGGAAGGACATTCAGGGACCTGAAGGGGTGGCCTGCCCCCTCCACACCTGTGGGTGTTTCTTATCAGGTGGGACAAGAGACTGAGAAAAGAAAGAGACACAGAGACAAAGTATAGAGAAAGAAAAGTGGGCCCAGGGGACCTGCACTCAGCATATGGAGGACCCACGCTGGCACCAGTCTCTGAGTTCCCTAGTATTTATTGATCATTATCTCTACCATCTCAGAGAGGGGGATGTGGCAGGACAATAGGGTAATAGTGGGGAGAGGGTCAGCAGGAAAACACATGAACAAATGTCTGTGTCATAAACAAGGTTAAGAAAAAGGTGCTGTGCTTTGATGTGCATATACATAAACATCTCAATGTATTAAAGAGCAATATTGCCACCAGCATGTCCCACCTCCAGCCCTAAGGCAGTTTTCTCCTATCTCAGTAGATGGAATATACAATCGGGTTTTACACCGAGACATTCCTTTGCCCAGGGACAATCAGGAGAGAGATGCCTTCCTCTTATCTCAACTGCAAAGAGGCCTTCCTCTTTTACTAATCCTCCTCAGCACAGACCCTTTATGGGTGTCAGGCTGTGGGATGGTCAGGTCTTTCCCTTCCCAGGAGGCCATATTTCAGACTGTCACATGGGGAGAAACCTTGGACAATACCTGGCTTTCCTAGGCAGAGGTCCCTGTGGCCTTCTGCAGTGTTTTGTGTCCCTGCTTACTTGAGATTAGGGAGTGGTGATGACTCTTAACAAGCATGCTGCCTTCAAGCATTTGTTTAACAAAGCACATCCTGCATAGCCCTAAATCCATTAAACCTTGAGTCAACACAGTACATGTTTCTGTGAGCACAGGGTTGGGGCTAGGGTTACAGATTAACAGCATCTCAAGGCAAAAGAATTTTTCTTACTACACAACAAAATGGAGCCTCTTATGTCTACTTCTTTCTACATAGACACAGTAACAGTCTGATATCTCTTTCTTTCCCCCACAGGGACCTTCCTGGCTGTGCCTCGGGTCAGGACCAGAATGACACCCATTCATTTCCCTGGGCCTTTGCTCGGGTGGTCCCTGCACCCTGGCCTCTGCCTGACGAGGATGGTGGGGAGAGGAGGGAGGACGTCCCCCACACTGCTGTCTCCACTGTTCCTGCTGCCCAGGCCTCTGGGCTTCCAGGACTGCAGCGGGTCGATGGGTGGGCTGGCCTGAGCCCAGGAATGCACTTCAGCTCCTGGTTGAGCAATGTCACTGAGGCTTGGGAGTCGGGTGGGGGCGGGAGGAGGCGTCCACAGGCCCCCATACCGAGAGAGGCAGCCGTGGGAACAGCCTACCTCTAAACAATCACTGCAGCCCAGGCTGACCAGGGGCTCTGGCCAGACATAGGGGCCTGGCAGGCTGTGTGGCCTGTAAGGACACAGTCTGTCTCTGTGCCTCAGTTTCTCTGCTACCCAGATGGAGGCGCCCGGACTCCAGGTGTAGACATCTGGAGCAGGCAGTGTTCAGCTAGGGAGGAAGCGGGGAGGACTGTGGGGGCCATGTGGGAAGGATTCCACCCCACATCACCTGCACCCCTGCTGAGGCTGGTCAACGGAGCCCCTCAGTGGGTCCTCACTCCCCTGGCTGCCTCCCATTTAGGCACCCTGAGGCCTGGGGAGAACAGAGCCAGGACAGTGTCCCCAGAGAGGCTGCGCTGCCAGCACAGTAGTAGCGGATTTGGATTCAGGGAAGCAGACCTGCAGCCAGGGTGGGGAAAGAGCTGCAGGTGGGGTGGGGCCCCCACATGGCACAGCCCCCCTCCCTGGAGGTCCATGCTGCATTTCCAGGACAGCAAGTCCCAGGGATGGATGGTGCCGGGTACCAAGGGCTAGAGGCATGGTCTGTCTGCATTTCCCACGTCAGTGTCTCGTAGTCACCAGCATTTGATGCTGTCAAGTCCCCCTGTCCTCTGTGCAGACTGGGAAGCCCTTGGCCACCCTGGGGGGGTTGGGGGACCCAGGCCAGGCTACAGAAGCATAAGGACTTGAACCCGGGTCCCGAGTGACACCACCTTGGGTCCTCCTCCTTCTGCCTCTCTTCAGCTCCACCTTGATGCTGACTAGGCTGGGCCATGCGGAGAGGGTTAGGGGATAGAGATGGGAGCTGGGGAGCAGGGCTCCACTCTGGGAGGGGGGCAGCCTTGCCGGATCCAGGGCAGAGTTAAGCGGCCCCAGCTCTGCTTTCCCAGAGCTGCTGAGAACATGGGGAATGGTGTGGAGGTTCCAGGGAGCCCTGCCCCTACCTGGCAACAGCAGTGCAGCAGGCACCAAGTTCTCCTGCACATTGCGACAGTGTGACCATGGGCTCTGGCAGGCGGTAGGTGGGGCCTTTGGACCTACCAGCAGTGAGGGAGTTAACACAGCAGCTGACTTCTCTAGGCAAAGAAAACTCCCCTCAGACGCTTTGCTGCCTGGCCTCCTGCCAGGAACAAGCAGGAGCTGAAAACTAGAAGTTGAGGCGTGAGTTTGGCCACTCCGTAGTGTGCACTTGGTGAGGGCAGCAGCTCACCACAGCTGCCAGCCATCTGTCCATTCACCCATCTGTCCATCTGGCAGCCTGCTGTTCAGACCTGTCTGTCTGTCCGCCCATCTGTAAGCCCATCTCTGTCCCATTGTCTATCTGACCATCTTTCTCTTACTGTCCTCTTTTTCTAGCTATCTGGCCTGTCTGTCGATCCATCTTCGTGTCTGTCTTAAGCCCCCACCTGTTTGTCCATCTGTCCAATTACCTGTGAGTCTATCTATGCATCTTCTTGCCCATTCATCTGCCCAACCATCTGTCCCTCTGTCTGCCCACCGGCCTCCCCTCTCCTTCTGGGCCGCAGAGCCATGGCCCAGGACTGCGGAGCCATGGTTGACCTGGTCCTGCTGGGGCTGGGGCTGGGGCTGGCGCTGGCTGTGATTGTGCTGGCTGTGTTCCTCTCTCGACACCAGGCCCCAAGTGGCCCCCAGGCCTTTGTCCACACTGCTGTTGCTGCTGACTCCAAGGTCTGCTCAAATGTTGTACGGTGAGTGAGACGTGGGAGGAAGCTGGGTGGCCCTTGGCAGCCAGCCCCTCCTGGAGAAGGCGTGTGTGTGTGAGCATGTGTGTGTGTGTGTGAGATTATGTGTGAGTGTGAGTGTGTGTGGGTATATGTGTGAGTGTGTTTGTGGGGTGTGGGTGGGTGTGAATGTGTGTGATTGTGTTTGTGTATGTGTGAGTGTGTGGGTGTGAGTATATGTGAGTGTGAGTGTGTGGGGGTGTGGGTGGGTGTGAATATGTGTGATTGTGTTTTGCTGTGGGAGGGTGTGTGTGACTGTGTGAGTGTGAGTGTGTGGGTGTGTGGGTGTGTGTAAATGTGTGTGATTGTGTGTGTGAGTGTATGTGTGAGTGTTTGTGGGTGTGTGTGTGTGAGTGTGAGTATGGGGGGTGTGGGTATGTGTGAATGTGTGTGATTGTGTGTGGGTATGTATATGTGTGGGGGTGTGTGTGTGTGCGTGTGTGTGTGTGTGCACGTGCACTGGCCCAGGAAGCAGGAGCTGTGTGTGTGGGCTTCAGCACCTGCAGGGCTTGAGCGCAAGGAGACAGCCTCAGGGCCCTTGCACAGAACAGGTGGCAGGGTGTGCCCGTGGGGCAGATGGGGACTTTGGGACAATGGTGGTGTGTGAGTCCATACCTGGCTCCAGGATTCAGGAGGCCCATTTGCATATCCCAGGTGGGAACCTGTCTGGCCCCGCCTGACCCTGCTGGCTGGCGCAGGCCCCTTCAGTGAGGCCAATTCTCCAAGGCTGGGGTCTTCTCCCAGGGTCATGGGTGAAGGGGTTTGGAGGCTCCCTGCGTGGTACTGGCCTGCTGGGGTACACACAATGCTGCCATAGCCAGTCTGCCCCAACAACCAGCCCGGGGCCACATCTCAGGTCTCTCAGTCCTGAGGAGCCCGGTGCCCCACCCCTCACATCCTCTCTTCCTGAGTCAGGGCCTGGGTCTCGTGAGCTGAGTGACTGATACTTGGTGTCCTGGATGAGGTCGTGATGGAGAGGGGCCACAGTGGGTGTTTCCTGATCCTCTTTCAGGAAGGTGCTGCTGCCACTGCAGGGAGGACACATACAGGATGCCCCTTCCTGCCCCCTGCCTCCCATTGGGCCCACAAAAGCCAGGGCAAGCCTCCCCTCCCTGCTAGCCACCTGGTCTGCTTCCCAGAAATTCTGTCTTGCAGGCTGTTGGGAGGATCTCAGTACTTTGTAAACTAAAGCAAGGGAGGAGTGGCCATTCTCTCTCTTTGTTCATTTATTCACCTTTTCATTCATTCCTTCTTCCCTCCATTCCCCCATCTGTCCATCCTTCCCTGTCCTGATTGCTCACGCCACCCCCCTAGCCCCTCCTGACCTGATCCTTTGGTTTCTCTGCAGGGCTTTCTGTCTCCTCCCACAGGGCTGAGAATGGCAGCTCAGGGACAAGTGGGGGCTGGGGACTGCTTAGTCTCCCCAGTGGCTCTCAGGGGATTTGAGGGTTTGACGCCAGCTGCCACCCCGGGCTGTGCCCCTCCTCTGCTCAGGAGGACATACAGGGATGCGACACCCACTTAAACTCGAAGTTGCAAAGATGCAAACGAGACTGGGGTATCAGGCACCAGAGATCACCCGTGGGCACGTGGCTTTTGGGAGTGGGGACCTGCTGCCACAGATCTCTGAAGAGTCTGGACCTGCTGGGTCTCACCGAGTGACTGTCTGGGGGTCTCCATAGCATGCCCTGCTGTGTGCGTGACGGTCACTGGTTGGGTAGGGGTCTCTACTCTAAAGCTCCCTCTGCCGGCATCCCCTCGAACTGTCCCTTGGTGAAGAGAGGATGTGGTTTGCCCCAGTGTTTTATCAAACAACTCTCTCCACTTCCAGTTTTAAGAAGCTGAGAGTGGAAGAGAGCCTGGGGCTGGCCCCAGCTGCTGCTGTGAAACAGGGGTCACTGGATGCTGGGACCCTGGCCGGGCTGGCTGGAGGCCTCAGGAAGAGGCCTGCTACAGCGTCATCCTGGCCAAGATTCCTCCCTGCAGAGGACCCTGGCCACACTGCCACAGGGTCTGCTGGGGCCACCAGAAGCCCATGCTCCTGCCTCCATCTCTCCCCTCTGTGCTCACCTCTCACCAGGAGGCCCTCCCAGAGTTCAGTGTCCTGCTTTTTTTTTTTTTTTTTGAGACGGTGTCTCACTCTGTCACCAGGCTGGATTGCAGTGGCGCGATCTCAGCTCACTGAAACCTCTGATTCCTCGGTTCAAATGATTCTCCTGCCTCAGCCTCTTGAGTAGCTGGGACTACAGGTGCCAGCCACCATGCCCAGCTAATTTTTGTATTTTTAGTAGAGACGGGGTTTCACCATGTTGGCCAGATGGTCTCTATCTCTTGATTAGCCCGCCTTGGCCTCCCAAAGTGCTGGCATTACAGGAGTGAGTCATGGCGCCCGGCCTCATCTCCTACTGTTTCAGCACCAGGTTTTATTCTTAGGATTCTGCTACAGCCGGAGCCCCTGGGTGCGACCTCCTAAGATTTCTGTGAGTGTGGACCCAGCACCGTGCCTAGTAGACATACAAAAGGAGCATGGTGACAGTGAGGTCTGTCATCTCCAGCATAATGACTGCTTTGATCCTTGTGAAAAAGGTGATTTTTGGCTGGGTGTGGTGGCTCACACCTGTAATCCCAGCACTTTGGGAGGCCGAGGGGGTGGCTCACTTGAGGTCAGGAGTTGGAGACCAGCATGGGCAACATGGTGAAAACACGTCTCTACTAAAAATACAAAAATTAGCTGGGCATGGTAGCGGGTGCCTGTAATCCCAGCTACTTGGGAGGCTGAGACAGGAGAATCACTTGAACCCAGGAGGCAAAGGTTGCAGTAAGCCAAGATTGTACCACTGCGCTCCAGCCTGGATGACAGAGCAAGACTTGGTCTCAAAAAAAAAAAAAAAAAAGAAAGAAAAGTTTATATTTTTGTTCTAATGGTTATCTTAATATCTTCATTCTATAATTATATGTTTTATATAATTATAATAGCTATATAAGATATAATACCCCTAGTATGTTGTTTTTTGGATATTCTACTCGTTCCTGACGGTTAATTTATGTGTCAACTTGGCTAAGCTATGGTGCCCCGTTGTTTGGTCAAATACTTGTCAATATCTTGCTGGGAGGTTATTTCATAGATGTGGTTAATACTGACAGTCAATTGACTTTAAGTAAAACAGATTACCCACCATAATATGGGTGGACCACCTCCAATCAGTTGAAGGCCTTAAGAACAAAAACAGGTTTCCCAGAGAAGTAGGAATTCTGCTTCAAGACTGTAACACACAAACCCTGCCTGAGTTTCTGGCCTCCTGACTGCTCTACAGATGTTAGGTTCCAGACTTCGAGATCAACTCTTACCTGAATTTATAGCCTGCTGGCTTGCCCTACAGATTTTAAACTTGCTAGTCCCCACAATCATGTGAGCCAATTCCTAAATAAATCTCTCTCTATGTATAATCTATTGGTTTAGTTTCTCTGAAAAGCTTTCACATCCAGTTTCCTGGATGTTAAAAATTACTGAAACTAGCTAGTAACTTTTTTTTTTTTTTTTTGAGACAGAGTTTTGCTCTTGTTGCCCAGGCTGGAATGCAATGGCACAATCTCAGCTCACCGCAACCTCCACTTCCTGGGTCCAAGCAATTCTCCTCCCTCAGCCTCCTGAGTAGCTGGGATTGCAGGCATGTGCCACCATGCTTGGCTAATTTTTGTATTTTTAGTAGAGACAGGGCTTCTCCATGTTGGTCAGGCTGGTCTTGAACTCCCAACCTCAGGTGATGCACCGCCTTGGCCTCACAAAGTGCTGGAATTACAGGCATGAGCCACTGCTCCTGGCTCCTAGTAAATTCTTCTTTTCCGTGATGTGTCTCTTACTGCTAATAATACTTTTCTTCTTAAAGTCTACTTCATTAAAAATAGTTACGCTGGGCATGGTGGCTCATGGCTGTAATCTTGGCACTTTGTTGGAGTTCGAGGTGGGTGGATCACTGAAGCCCAGGAGTTCAAGACCAACCTGGGCAACATGGCGAGACCCTGCCTCTACAAAAAATATGAAAATTAGCTGGGTGTGGCTATATGATATATTTTGTATCATATTTTAGATACTATATATCATATATGTTATATATCTTATGTTATATATCATATATTTTCTATAATATATATAATATTATATATATTATATAAGAAATATATTATATATGTGTTATATATGATATATAATATACAATATATCATATTAATATATTACATATTATATATTATATATTATAATATATCATATATATTATATATTATATATGTAATATATAGCACATTATAATATGTAATATATATTATATATGTCATGTAATATAATATGTCATCTTATATATTATATATAATATGACATATAATATATTTTATATATCATATATATTATGACATATAATATGTATTATATGTTACATATATAATATATTATATCTTACATATATATTATATATGTATATAATTTTTTTTTAGACAGAATCTTGTTCTGTTGCACAGGCTGGAGTGCAATGGCACCATCTTGGCTCACTGCAACCTCTGCCTCATGGGTTCAAGCAATTGTCCTGCCTCAGCCTCCCAGGTAGCTGGGACTGCACCACACTGGGACTACACCAGCTGCCACCATGCCTGGCTAATTTTTTTGTATTTTTAGTAGAGACAGGGTTTCACTGTATTGGCCAGGATGGTCTTGATCTCCTCACCTTATGATCCTCTTGCCTTGGCCTCCCAAAGTGCTGGGATTACAGGCCTTAGCCAAGATACATGTTTTTTAAATGAAGAAAAATTTCAAAGGTACTCTGCTTGGTACAATAATCAAATATGTAAATTGAGGAATAAAACATAACCATGAAACATATTTATAACTGCATATGGAAAATACAGAGGATAATTTTTTAAATAACATATTTTGAAAGCATTAACTATTAATTTGAAGAGTTCGCATTTGACAGGCCAGTATGAACATACCTTGAATGCAGCACACAGATTCCCCATAAGAAATCAAAATCAGGGAAAATGAAACCACGAAGGTTCAATCTGCTCTGACCTTTGAAAAACTCAGCACAGACAGTGGCACTTAGCCCCAAGGGCAGGAGATCCCTAATCCCATCACGATGGCGATAGGGCATAAACATTCCAGGGTGAAGGCACAATCCACACTGTGAAGTCCAACTGCTGCCATGTAGACAGGTGTGCTTTTACATGTATAGGAAGGTCATTGAAGGCTCAGTGTTTTGTTTCAAAAACTGAATCCCAAGCGCACTCATTATTTTGCTGTGCTTCTTAAAATAAGTTATGAGATGGGAAATAGGGCACCCCCAAATATAGCCAATAGTGGGAGTTTCAAATTGAAGAGTGGCACAACTGATACGTCGAGAATAAACAGAGATTCCATTCTGTTTTTTCTTTTTCAACTTTTATGTTAGATTCAGGGTGTACATGTGGAGGTTTATTACCTGGGTATATTGTGTGGTTCTGAGGTTTGGGGTATGAATGATCCCAACATCCAGGTACTGAACATGGTACTCAGCAGTTTTTCAACCTTTCCTTCCTCCCTCCCCCTCCTAGCAGTCCCTAGTGTCTATTGTCACCATCTTCATGTCCATGGGTACTCAGAATTTAGCTCCTACTTATAGGAACATGAGGCGTTTGTTTTCTCTTACTACATTAGTTCACTTCCTGGATTCCAGCTCTATCCATTTTCCCTCAAAGAACATAATTTTATTCTTTTTTGTAGCTGCATAGTATTCAATGGTCTATATGTACCACATTTTTATCCAGTCCACTGTTGATGGGCACCTAGGTTGATCCCATGTCTTTGCTAACGTGAATAGTGTTGCAATAAACAAACCAGTGCATATGTCTTTTTGGTGGAATGATTTGTTTTCTTTTGGATACATATTCGGTAATGAGACTGCTGAGTTGAATGTTAGTTCTGTTTTATGTTCTTTGAGGAATCTCCGAATTGCTTTCCACAGTGGCTGAACTAATTTACATTCCCACCAAAGGTGTATAAGCATTCCCTTTTCTCCTTATCCTTGCCAGTATCTGCTATTTTTTTTTTGACTTTTCAAAAATAGTCATTCTGACTGGTGTGAGATAATATCTCATTGTGGTTTTGATTTGCATTTCTCTCATGATTAGTGATGATGAACTTTTTTTCATGTTTGTTGGCTGCATGTATGTCTCCTTCTGAGAAGTGTCTATGTCTTTTGCCCCTTTTTAATGGGGTTGTGTTTTGCTTGTTGAATTATGTTCCTTATGGATTCTAAATATTAGACCTTTGTTGGATGCATAGTTTGTGAATAATTTCCCCCATTCTGTAGGTTGTTTACTCTGCTGATGTTTTCCTTTGCTGTGTGGCAGCTCTTTAGTTTAATTAGGTCCCATTTGTCAACTTTTGCTTTTGTTGCAATTTCTTTTGAAGACTTAGTCATGAATTATTTCCCATAGCCCATATCCAGAATGGTACTTTTGAAGTTTTTCTTCTCGGATTATTGTTGTTTGAGGTCTTAAATTTAAATCTTTAATCCAACCTGAGTTAATTTTTGTATATGGTGAAAAGGTGACCAGTTTTTTGTTTTTTTGTTTTTGTTTTTTGTTTGTTTGTTTTTTGAGAGGTAGTCTTCCTCTGTCACCAGGCTGTAGTGGAGTGGTGCCATCTCAGCTCACAGCAACCTCCACCAGTGGGTTCAAGCGATTCTCCTGCCTCAGCTTCCTGAGTCGCTGGGATTACAGGCACGTGCCACCACACCCAGCTAATTTTTGTATTTTTAGAAGAGACAGGGTTTCACCATGTTGGCCAGGCTGAACTCGATCTTCTGACCTTGTGATCCTCCCACCTTGGCCTCCCAAAGTGCTGGGATCACAGTCATGTGCCACTGTGCCTGGCCAATAAGGTGCATTATTAACATCAATAAAGCTCTGGAACCAGCTTTCACCATATTTGTGTTTAATTTACAGCTTTTCTCAGAGTCTTTGGAATAGATTCCTCCCTCCATGAGCCAGAGAACTTACAATGTTCACTGCAGTGTCTTTAAATGTAGCAGTAGCAGCTGTGGGTTGAGAACACAAGTCTTCCACTTTTCCTTTTAGAGCCAGCCATTCACGGTGCTCTGTGTTCTTATTCAGCATTGGGTAGGGGCATCTGGGTGCTGGGCATAGCACCAGTGCCCCATGGAGGAGGGAGGCAGGAAGCCCCTTTCTTCCTTCTCTAAAACCTTTTTTCTTTATGTAGATCCAAGTTTTTAGCCTATATCATTTTCTTCTCTCTGGATAACTTCTTTTAATATTTTGACAGATCTACTGACAGCAAATTTGTGTTTGTCTGAGAAAGTCTTTATTTTTCTTCACTTTGGAAAGATAATTTTGCAGGATACAGAAATTTAGGTTGGTGGAATTTTCTTGCTTGCTTGCATGGGTTCTGAAGAAAAGTTTGATGCAACTTTTATTCTTATTCTAACATGTGTTAGGCCCTGCTAAAGCCCAAGGTGGTTAGACTCTTGTGAAATAGTTTCCCTGGGGCAGGCTTTTGCTAAGGAGAACGGAACACCCAGGGCGTATTTCAAAGTAGTTACTTTTCGCCTTCCCTGTGGGAAGCAGGAGGGAATTTTTCTGTGATGTGCATAACAGCGTCTGGCAGAGCTCTTGGAGGTTCACGAAAGTGTAGGGCCCCCTAAGACTGGGCTCCCTTAATTCTTAATTCTCAAGTTTATGCGCATGGAGCCTCCAGCGATTTGTTGTTTACATGTAAGTCTTCCCACCGTGGTTCTGGCTCCAGTGGCCAGCCTCCGATCCTGTTAGGCTAGGACTCACTGCCTCTCCAATTTGGGGGATAACGGTTTGCCCCGTTAACCTCAAGTCTCTGATGGATCTAAGAAAAGTTGTAATTTTCAGTTTGTTCAAGGTGTTTTTTGTTGTTGTTGTGAGGACAGGAGTGACAGCTTCCAAGCTGGAAAACAGAAGTCACATTTGGGTTTTGTTTCAAGATATTTTTCCAATGACAGAGAATGATGCCACACACATTTCCATAGATGTCTTTTGATGCAGATGTGTGTGCGTTTCTGTTATCCTAAGAGTGAAATACCTGAGTCCTAAATGTGCTCCTTTCTAGAACCATTATTCAATGCCAAACACAGTATCCCCTCCAGCAGTGATGAGAGTTCTTGTTGCTCCAGATTCTCTCCAACACTTGGTGTTCTATCTTTTACATTTTAGCCATTTTGGAGGATATGTTATCCTGTTGTGATGTTAATTTGCATTTACATGAATATTAAGAAAGCTGAACACATTCAAGTTTTGCTTTTATAAATTACACATTTAAGTGTTTTACCCATTGTTCTTTCTCTTAGTGATTTTTAAGAGCTCTTTACATATTGTTGATGTGAGCCCTCTGTCAGTTCTATGTGTTCATAGATCTGTTTCCACTCTGCAACTTGTCTTGTCACTTAGTGTTGTCTCTTAATAAACAGAAATTCTTAATTTGAATATAGTCTAATTTATCAATTTATTCCCTTAGAACTATGGCTCTTTGTGATCTGTTTAAGAAATCTGTCCCCATTCATGGTCATAAAAATCGGCTGGGCACGGTGGCTCACACCTGTAATCCCAGCACTTTGGGAGGTCAAGGTGGGCAGATCACCTGAGATCAGGAGTTCGAGACCAGCTGGCCAACATGGTGAAACCCTGTCTCTACTAAAAATACAAACATTAGCCAGGTGTGGTGGCAGGTGCCTGTAATCCCAGCTACTTGGGAGGCTGAGGCAGGAGAATCACTTGAGCCCAGGAGGTCAAGGCCGCAATGAGCAGTCATTGTACCACTGCATTCCAGCCTGGGTGACAGAGCAGGATGCTCTTTCAAAAATAAACATAAAAGTAAATCTAATGAGCTCTAGGATTTCTAATTTGAAGATAGAAGCAATAAACAAAATGAGAAACCAAAATACATTCATTTTGATTAAAGCAGAGGTCAGCCATAACTCTGAACCTAAAAAGGAGGTCACCTGAAGCAGCTGTGAGTGAGCAGGGTAAGATAGGAAGCAGAGAACCGATGCTCATTGCCAGATCTTAGGAAAAAAATAATAAATTAGGATGACATACTTTTGCAAAATTAAAGAAATCCCCTGAGGTGCTAATACAAAATTTCATTTGTGATAGGACTAATAAAGAAATTCAGCTAGTAGTGCGATCTGTCATGGACTGAGCTTGATTCCAAGAACAGAAGAGGCAGGACCAGTGAGAAATAGCACAGACATATTTGCAAAAGCAGCCCTCCCACGTTAGGAAGAAGGGATACTTTTGCACAGTGAACAGCACTACAACTGCTCATCTCTTTCATGTACAATCACACATGGAATGACTGAGATAATCCTGTATTCCACACATAGTCCTCCCCGCCCCTACTGAATAGAGAAACCCAATTTCACCTTGGCTATCTCTAGATCAATTACCTGTTAATAGGCCTGCTGTTTTCTTTACCGTTAGTTTCCAGAAGAACTAAATATCCCCAAATGGTATTTCAGCTTCCACTTAATGAAACCTGTAATCTAAAGCCAGACCCTGGCCTCAGTGCAAGCTCCAGCACAGACCCCAGCACCCACTCTGCTTGGTCCTGCTCTTCCAGGGCCCTTCCCTGGTGGCCGTGTGGTCAGGCTGCATCCAGTCATTTTGGCCTCCACTGTGGACAGCTACGAGAGACGCAACAAGGGTGCTGCCCGAGTTATCGGGACCCTGTTGGGAACTGTCAACAAACACTCAGTGGAGGTCACCAATTTCTTTTCAGTGTCACACAATGAGTCAGATGAAGTGGCTGTTGACATGGAATTTGCTAAGAACATGTATGAACTGCATAAAAAAGTTTCTCCAAATGAGCTCATCTTGGGGTGGTACACTGCAGGCCATGACATCACAGAGCACTCTGTGCTGATCCATGAGTACTACAGCCGAGAGGCCCCCAACCCCATCCACCTCACTGTGGACACAAGTCTCCAGAACGGCCATATGAGCATCAAAGCCTATGTCAGCACTTTAATGGGTGTCCCTGGGAGGACCGTGGGAGTGTTCACACCTCTGACAGTGAAATACGCATACTATGACACGGAATGCATCAGAGTTGACCTGATCATGAAGACCTGCTTTAGCCCCAACAGAGTGGTTGGACTCTCAAGTGACTTGCAGCAAGTAGCAGGGGCATCAGCTCGCATCCAGGATGCCCTGAGCATAGTGTTGCAATATGCAGAGGATATACTATCTGGAAAGGTGTCAGCTGACAATACCATCAGGAAGGTGGGCCACTTCCTGATGAGCCTGGTTAACCAAGTACCAAAAATAGTTCCCGATGACTTCGAGACCATGCTCCACAGCAACATCAATGACCTGTTGATGGTGACCTACCTGGCCAACCTCACACAGTCACAGATTGCCCTCAATGAAAAACTTGTAAACCTGTGAAGGGACCCCAAGCAGTATGCTTGCTGGTCTAGGTCTTAACCCCAGGACTCAGAAGTGAAGGAAAAATGGTTTTTTTGTGGTCTTGAGTCACACTGAGACAGTCAACTGTGTGTGACTCTAATAAACGTAGCCTACCTTTTGTAAATTAAAAAAAAAAAAGAAGTTTGTTTCCTCCCTGGGGAATCAGTATCTCTAAATGAGGAGAACCCAAAGTTTCACAAAAGGGAAGAAAAAGTCTGCAAGTGCAAATTAGGCATAATAGTGCAGGGAGCCCCCTCCCCTTGACTTTCAGATTCATGTGTTTTTGTTGTAAGATAAATAACACTACACGGTGGTCACTGACTCTAAGTTTATACCACACACTGTAGGACAACATCCCAACCTCACTATGTGTTGTTTACCAGCTGGGAGCATTAACTGAGTTACATGATTCCATTCCATCATGTCAGATTCTTCTAGGTGATGGGGATTATGTTGTAAATCCAATGAATTGCACAAACATGAGCCTAATACCCTATTTTTTTTTGCAGTGAAATGAATTCCTTAGTCAAAAACAATGTTGTATGGGATATCATGATGGTGAATAACAAATTATTTAAGTTCACTCATGGTAGTACCAGCAGAACAATTGCAAATGTAAGGGGTGAGTTCGTACCCAGAATAAGTGTCTATTTCGGTGAGAACAAAATCCCTGAGGGATGGGTTTCAATGTCGTCAATCTGCAAGTTGACTGGGTAGCCCCTGAGGGAAGGCTGTCATATTAGCCTTAGTTGTTCTACATTGGTCCAGATACAATTTGATTATGTAAAGTCGTGAATACCTTCTAACCTTAATATTATGTGCATTTGTCCATGAGCCCATTGAACAAGTATCAGCTGACTAACATCTATTATATAACATGTCATTGTATGCATATGATTACTCCTCTTCAGTGGATTCCCTCTAATAAGAATTTACTTGGGCTACAAGTATTTTCATACTTTGTGTCTATTTTAACAAGTCATCTTCGGCTGGGCGTGGTGGCTCACATCTGTAATCCCAGCACTTTGGAAGGCCAAGGTGGGCAGATCACGAGGTCAGGAGATCAAGAACATCGTGGCTAATACGGTGAAATCCAGTCTCGACTAAAAATATAAAAAATTAGCTGGGCCTGGTGGTGGGCACCTGTAGTCCCAGCTACTCAGGAGGCTGAGGCAGGAGAATGGCATGAACCCAGAAGGTAGAGCTTGCGAGCTTGCAGTGAGCTGAGATCGCGCCACTGCACTCCAGCCTGGGCGACAGAGTGAGACTCTGTCTTGAAAAAAAAAAAATCCAACTATTCAAAAGTAAAGAAAAAAATATGTCAATCCCCCATGTGTCCACTGCACAGCATCACAAATTTTAAACCATGCATGAGCTCACATTTTGAATAGAAGGATCTTGGGGACAGGGGACACTAAAAGCCCCAAATATGATCCTGTGTGGCATAATGGTTTTTTGGTAAATGCTATACTGCAAACAATGGTGGTCGCTTAAGATAACAGAGCTGAAAAATTCTTACCATCTAGTAACACTGTGGCCATGATGACATCATAGCACAACGCATTACTCATGTGTTTGCAGTGAGGCTGGTATAAGCAAACCCACTACATTTGTCAGTGGCATTAAAGGTTAGCACATCTAATTATGTACCATATGTCATACTTGGTAATGATAATAAATGACCATGTGACTAGTTTATGTACAGTTGCTCTTTGAACAGCATGGATTTGAAATGCACAAGTTCACTTATATGCAAATTTCCTTCTGCTTCTCCCACCCCTTAGACAATAGGATCAACTTCTCTTCTCTTCCTCAGGCTGCTCAACATGAATATGCAGACGAAGACCTTTATGATGATCCGCTTTCACTTAATGAACAGTAAACATATTTTCTCCTCCTTATGATTTTCTTAATAGAATTTTCTTTTCTCTTTATTATAAGAATACAGTATACAATTAACAAAGTATGCATTAATTGTTTATTTGATCAGCAAAGCTTGCAGTTAATAGGCTATTAGTAGTTAAGTTTGGGGATAGCCCAGAGTTATATATGGATTTTCAACTGCACAGGAGCTGGTCCCCTAACCCTTGCACTGTTCAAGGATCAACAGTATTTACAATACTATACATTTTATTCATATTTTAGAGTGTAGTACTTCTACTCATTAAAAATAACTATAAAACAGCGTCGGGAAGGTCTTTCAGGAGTTCTTCCAGAAGAAAGCCTTGTTATCATAGAAGATGACAGCTGCATGTATGTTATTGCCCTTGAAGACCCTGAAGACCTTTCACTGGGACAAGATTTGGAGATGGAAGACAGTGATATTGATTATCCTGACCCTTACAGGGCTAAGCTAGTGTGTGTGTTTGTATGTTTTTAATACAAAAAAGTTTAAAACATAAAAAATAAAAATAAATAAAGCTTATCGAATAAGGATATAAAGTATTTCTGTACAGCTGTTCAATGTGTTTTTGTTTTAAGATGTGTTATTATAAGAATCAAAAAGTTAAAAAAATTAAAAGTTTATAAAGTTACAATAAGCTAAGATGAACTTGTTAAAGAAAGAAAAATTTTAAATACATTTAGTGTAGCCTAAGTGTACAGTGCATATAAAGTCTATAGTTATGTACAGTAATATCCTAGGCCTTCGCATTCACTCACCAAGTACTCACTGACCCATCAGAGCAACTGCCAGTCCTGCAACCTCTGTTCATGCTAAGTGTCCTATACTGGTGTACCACTCTCTCTAACTTTTGTAATATATATATATTTTTTTCTTTCTTTCTTTTTTTTGAGAAAGAGTTTTATTTTGTTGCCCAGGCTGGAGTGCAATGGTACGATCTTGGCTCACTGCAACCTCTGCCTCTGGGGTTCAAGTGACTCTCCTGCCTCAGCCTAACGAGTAGCTGGGATTACAGGCCCACGCCAGCACGCCCAGCTAATTTTGTATTTTTAGTACAGATGGAGTTTCTCCATGTTGGTCAGGCTGGTCTCGAACTTCTGACCTCAGGTGATCCGCCCGCCTCGGTCTGCCAATGTACTATGTTTTTACTGTATCTTTTCCATGTTTAGATATTACTATTGTGATATAACTGCCTACAGCAGTGGTCCCCAAAGTTTTGACACCAGGGACTGGTTTTGTGAAAGATAATTTTTCCACGGAGTGGGGATGGCTTTGGGCTGAAACTGTTCCACCTCAGATCATCAGATCATCAGGCATTAGATTCTATTTTTTCTTTTTTTTTTTTTAGATTGAGTCTCCCACTGTCGCCAGGCTGGAGTGCAGTGGCACAATCTCGGCTCACTGCAACCTCTGCTTCCCGGATTCAAGTGATTCTCCTGCCTCAGCCCCCTGAGTAGCTGGGACTACAGGCATGCGCCACCACACCCAGCTAATTTTTGTATTCTTAGTAGAGACGGGGTTTCCATGTTGGCCAGGATTGTCTTGACCTTGTGATCCACCTGCCTCGGCCTCCCAGAGTGTTGGGATTACAGGCGTGAGCCACAGCACCCAGCCTAGTTAGATTCTTATAAGGAGAACACAACCTAGATCCCTTGTATGTGCAGTTCACAATAGGGTTTGCGCTCCTGTGAAGGTCTAATGCTGCTGCTGATCTGATAGGAGGTGGAGCTCAGGCAGTAATGCTCGGCTGGCCAGCCACTCATCTCCTGCTTTGTGCCCAGTTCCTAACAGGACACGAACCGGTGCTGGTCCATGGTTTGGGTGTTGGGGACTACTGGCCTACTGTATTCAGCACAGTGACATGCTGCACAGGTGTGTAGCCCAGGAGCAATAGGCTGTACGATATAGCCTAGGTATGTAGTAGGCTACACTGTCTAGGTTTGTATAAACTACACTCTATGGTGTCCGCACAGCCACAAAATCACGTAATGATGCATTTCTTGGAATATGTTACCATTAAATGAGATTTACCTGTATTAGTGTCATCTCAGGTTTATTGTCTAGTAATTTTAAAAGTATTTGTATATTCTTTCCCAGACACATCATCATACTCCGGTGCATATCTCTATTTTATTCCCTAGACCCACTCTTAATTTTTCTACGTTCTGCTTTTTTCCTTAGGAGACTCACCTGAATTGGATACTGCAGAGATCTCCCTTACCCTCATGCTTTTACTGGGGTTCAGCTAATGGAGGGGGTGACAGAAGATAGGTGAGAGAAGAGTGTGTTTATCCCCCACCTCTGCCTCTGCAGGGTCAGCACAGGCAGACTGTGTCCCTTTGCTGAAGATCACAGCTTCTGTCTGGGGCCTTCTTGGCAAGCTGGCACTGTCTCTAGTCAGGTGACTGCTTGGCCCCTTACTACTTACACTCTTCTGTCTGGTTCCTTTGTGTCTTTCCTGCTGTGCTGTAAGTAGTCCCTTTATTAGAATCCATCCACATTAGCCAGTTATATAAAGACAAATGGTTGGTCACTGATCTAGTTCACTCCCTGAGAATCAGCCTTCATCAAAGATCCCTAACAGTCAGATATTCTGTTGGCCACTCCATTCCCGCTCCCCATTATTCTAGTTGTGCCTTCCTTGTCTCTAGTGCAGTCACAAAGCATAAGCGCCTCCACTGTCACTTGTTCTTTGCAACTCTAGGATCACATCATTCCCCTTGAAATCAGAGAACCCTCAATCTCCCCAAGCCCACAAAATTCAGCCGTCACAGTACTTTTCAAGCATGCCAGCAGCCCTCCCCAAAAAACGAATCCTTGATTTCTTAGAGAAATATCTTCTGGGGCTTCCTGTGGGACACAGTGGGGGTCGGCTTGGCATGTGGATCACACCTGATATTTTTACCCCCACCTCCTACTATTCCTATTCCTTTGTATGCACCTCTCTTTATTATGCTAGGAAAGCTCTGGCAACACAACCTCAAAATAAGCAGGCCAGTGTAGATTCACAGTTTCTGTCAGACAAACTTGAGCACCCCTTCTAACTTCCTGGGCTAAGACTTTAACTTCAGAAGCTCTATGTATCCATGTTGATAAACTTAGCCTATGTCAAGATTATATTCTGCATGCCTTAGTCAAACACCATGTAAACCTATGCCTCATATATTCTCTAGGCTTTAGCTGATAGGGATTAGCAAAGTAGTGTGGTTGTTTTGGTCTTTAAACAATGTTCATTTTGTACCAGCTTTCCATTGCACTCCTTTTTTTTTTTTTTTGAGATGGAGTCTTGCTCTGTCGCCCAGGCTGGAGTGCAGTGGCACAATCTCGGCTCACTGCAAGCTCTGCCTTCTAGGTTCATGCCATTCTCCTGCCTCAGCCTCCCGAGTAGCTGGGACTACAGGCGTGTGCCACCACGCGTGGCTAATTTTTTGTATTTTTAGTAGAGACGGGGTCTCACTGTGTTAGCCAGGATGGTCTCCATCTCCTGACCTCATGATCGGCCCGCCTTGGCCTCCCAAAGTACTAGGATTACAGGCGTGAGCCACTGCGCCGGGCCGACTCCATTGCACTCTTACAGACCATGTTGACAAAATTATAACTGCAACAGTCAACTACAATAGCAATTTTACCTCTCATATACCACTTGAAAAAACACATCATTCCCGATAACTACATTTGATGATTTAAGTAATCGCAATACCACCGTACACTACAGATGATCAGGTTTCTGTCTCCTCCTGACAAGAAGGTCAGGAATTCATTCTGACTAAAACAGGTCAGCAAACCAGTTCCAGATTCTCATCTGTAAAGATCTATTTCTAGAGGTGTCCACCTGGAGCCTGGTGAACATTGGACATCAAACACCAGGTTGACACTGTTTCTTGATCTTCAACAAAAGCCACACAAACAAGCTTTGGAGAAAGAACTCCCTCCTCTCAATAGATGGTGCTGGGATAAAATGGCTAGCCAGTTGCAGAAGAAAAACTGTGGGCCCCTGTGTCTCACCATGTACAGAAATTAACTCAAGATGAATGAAAGCTGTAAATGCAAGACCTCAAACTATTAAAAGCCTGCAAGGGAACCTAGGAAATACACTTTCTGACAGAGGATTTGGCACAGCATGGATATGCCTAAGTCCCCAAAAGCAAGTGCAACTAAAACAATTATTGACAAGTGGGACCTAATATACAAAAGAGCTGCTGAACAGCAGAAGAAATTACCAACAGAGTAAACAGAAAGCCTACACAATGGGAGAAAATGTCCCCACGTATGCATCTCATGAAGTCTGATATCCAGGATCTACCTCAAAAATGTTAAGCAAATAAATCAGCAAAACGAAAACTCAGTGAAGAAAGGGCAAAGGGCATGAAAACACACATCTCAAAGGAAGGTTTATAGCAACCAACGGACAGGACATTTTTCTACCTCAGTAATCATCAGAGAAATGCAAAGCAAAAGGCCCATGAGATAGTATTTCACACTGGTCAGAATGACAATTATGACACAGTCCACAAGAATGAATGCCAGCGAGGCAGAGGAGGAGAGGATGCTGGTCTGCTGTTGGTAGAAATGCAAACTAGTTCAGACACCACGGAAAACGATGTGGGGATTTCTCAAATAACTTTCTCGACATCACCAATCCTCACAAAAATGTCCACAAAAACCACACTAACAGTCCATCTCATTCCACTCAGAATGAATACTACCAAAAACAAACAAAACACAAATTTTTAAAGGTGACAGCCAGTGTAGACTTACAGAAGAGAAACCTCTTAAATGCTATTGGTGGGGATGTAAATTAGTATACACACTATGAAAAACAGCTAGAGGCTCCTGAAAAAATTCACAGTACAACTACCATGTCAGCTAGAAGCCCCATCACTGGTTCCACAATTAAAGCACTTGAAATCCCTAGGTTGAAGAGAGTTACCCGCCTTCCCATGGGTACTAAAGCACTCCGAACTGTGGCCAAGGTACAAAACCAACCTACCTGTCCGTACACAGCTGCAGGGATGAAGAAACTGCCATACAGATACACCACGGAATATGTTTCAGCCATAAAGCTTTGGGAAATCCTGCCATCTGCAGCCACATGAAGAAACCTGGAGAACATCAGGTCCAACAAATGAGCCTGGTAGAGAAAGTCCCATGCCACGTGATCTCAGACATGTAGACTGAAAAAAGCTTTATCTCCTAGAAGTAGAAAGTTCAATAGGGATTACCAGAGGCTGCTGGGGAGGTGGAGAGGGTCTGGGAAGGAATCAGTAATGGGTACAAAGTTACTCTTAGATGACAGTAATCAATTCTGGTCTTCTATTCTACAGCAGAGTGACTAGCCTTAATAAAAATGTATCATATATTTCAAAGTAGCTAGAAGGAAAGATTCTGAATGTTGTCACCACTCAAAAAGTAGTAACTATGAGGTGAAGAGATGCTAAATAACCTGATTTTTTCATTACTCAACATATATATGTATCGAAATCTTCCTTGTACCCTCTACTTATATACACTTAGTATACAGCAAATAGTGTTTTAAGAAATACAAAGAAACAATGCCAAAATTTATGTGGGAATATGAAACACCCTGAATTTCTAAAGCAATCCTGAGAAATACAAACCATATGGGCTGCGTCACACTCCCTGAGCTCTAATTAAACGAAAATCCCTAGTTAACCAACCCATATGTTACTGGCATACACAGAGAAACACAGACCAGTGAGCAAAATGAGGGCGCTCAATAATAAACACAAATTTACACAGAGTGAACACATTTTTCGAAACACTACCAACACAACACAATGGGGAAGGTTTCCAAAACTAGATATCCATATGCAAAAGAATAATACAGGACTCTTGTTGTACTAAATAATACAGGACTCTTGTGGTACCAAAAAAAAAACACTTTAACTCAAAAGGATTAAAGATTATTCACAAAACTTGCAACCATACATCTCTTATAAACACAACCTCGAGTGTATGTATATTTAGGGAAACTTGGATGTATGCTCACAGTTTGCAAAAAGTGTGGTACTAAATAATACAAATAGTGTGTATTAAATAATAAAAAATATTTTTATTTTGTATTATTTTGTATTTATACTAAATAATACAAAATATATTTAGTGTACTAAATAATACAAAAAGTGTGGTACTAAATAATACAGAAATAATTCACAAGACTTGCAACCATAAAGCTCTTATAAACACAACCTCGAGTGTGTGTATATTTAGGGAAACTTGGATGTATGCTCATGGTTTGCAAAAAGTAACAAAAATACAAGGGAAAAATCACTGACAATGGACTGCTTTGGCAGTGATTTTTTTTTTCTTGATTAGTAACCAGTAGCACACTAACCAAGAAATTATACACATGTGGGGCCACATCAAACCGAAGAATTTGTGCCCAAAAAAGGAAAGAAACAACGAACAAAATGAAAAGGCATACTAAAACTTATAAGAAAAGTTTGGGCAAACATACAGTGGATAACAGGTTACTTTTGAAAAGGCACAAGCCAGTAACACGAACAGCCGGCAAAAAACCAAAACAACAGAGAAATAACCAGACCAAAATTGGGCAAATAACCTGAGTAGATATTTGTGCAAAGAAGACAGAAAACAGATTCAACATTTATAAAAACGTGGTTAACATTACTACTCATGAGAAAAATGTAGATCAAAACCACACTCAGATCTTATCTCACTCCAACTAGAATGAACATCACAAAAAGATTAAAATATTTAAAAAGAAAATTCCTGGTATGAATTTCCAGAAAGGGGGACTGTTTGTGGAAATGTAAATTGGTATTAACACTATAAAAAACAGTTGGGGGTCCTGCAAATAATAGGAAAAAAAAGAAATACCATACCATCTAGCAGTCCCACTACTGGCTATACATTCAACCTACCTGTTCACCCACAGATAAAGAGATCAAGAAACTCTCACATACATACACTGGGGAATATTCTTCGGCTATCAGAATAATCAAACAGTGTCATTTAGAGCAACCCAGATGAACCTGGAAAACATTATGTTAAATGTGATGAGCTAGGCCTAGAAAGACAAACTCTGCATGATACCACGCATGTGAAATCTTAAGATGTTTATCTTAAGGAAGTAGAAAGCACAATATTGGTTACCAGAGTCTGGGAGACAGAAGGGGAATGGAGAAGGATTGGTTATGGAAACAAAGTTATCTTAACATTGAAGGAATAAATCTGAGTGTTCTCCTCAGCCTGGTGACTGGACTTAACCGTATTACATTTTTCTAAAGAGCAAGGAGAATTTTGAATGTTCTCTTTACACAAAAATAATACCTGTATGAGGGAATAGAGATCCTAAGTACCCTGATTTGATCATTACCCAATTTATATGTATAAAAATGTACCCCTAATTATGGCCCTTTATGTTGTAAAAAAATTAACAGAAATAAATACATAGTGCTAAAAATCACAGGGAACCACAAAAGCAATGAATATCTAAAGGAATCCTGAGAAATACAATCAAAGTGAGAACCCACAATCCTTGATATCAAATTAAATTGCCAAGTTGTAGTTATGCAGTAGATATATGGTACTTGCATAAAAAGAAATATCTAGAACTATGGACAAAAACAGGGAGGACAAAAACAACACAAATATGGACACAGTCAACTGACTTTGATAAAGAACACCACAACGTGGAAGGCAGAGTCTGATCAATGAATACCTTTGAGAAAAATGATATCCGGATGCAAAAGCCAGAAACAGGACCCTTATTTTACACGATGTATGAAAATCAACCGCACCCCAATCAACTGAAGGCCAAAACAAAATACCATAAACCACAAAATGTTTTTAAGTAAAACACAGGTTGAGCATATATTTTAGGTCACTTGAATCTCTGCTAACCTTTGCAAAGAGGAAAAGAAACAAACACCCTGGAAGAAAAACCTCATTGAAAATTAAATGCTTTGTTACTGATGCATATTTTCTAATATGGGTGACCATTATGACACGCATAAAACGCAAAAAAAAAAAAAAAAGCATATGGGACTACATCAACGTGAAAAGTTTCTGCATAGCAAAGAAAACTACTTTCCAAATAAAAAAGCATCCCATAGATTACGCAAAAATTTCAGGCAATCATGTAATTCACGAGGAGTTGTCAACTAACGTGTACACAAAAAACACTACAAAGTAGAAAAAGAATCCAATCTAATATTTCACAAATAACCTGAACAGACAATTCTGCACAGATATAAAATTGAACAACAGATAAGAGATAAGGTCCTCAAAATTAACTATTCATTAGAATACTGTAATTCAAAACCACAAGCAGATAATCTCACACTTATTGAATATTCCTAGACAAATTTTTTAAAAATAGGAGGGGCTGGGAGCCGTGGCTCACGCCTGTAATCCCAGCACTTTGGGAGGCCAAGGCGGGCGGATCACCTGAGGTCACGAGTTTCAGATCAGCCTGACAAATATCGTGCAACCCCCTCTCTACTAAAAATAAAAATACAAAAATTAGCCGGGCGTGGTGGCGGGCGCCTGTAGCCCCAGCTACACAGGAGGCTGAGACAGGAGAATTCCTTGAAACCGGGAGGTGGAGGTTGCTGTGAGCCGAGATGGCGCCACTGCACTCCAGCCTTGGAGACAGAGAAAGACTCCGTCTCAAAATAACAAAAACAAAAACAAATTGGAATGGGGGTTTGGTTTTGGAGAACGGGGAACTCATACACTGTAGGTGGAAATGAAAATTAGGGTACACACCATGGAAAACAGTTAAATAGCTGGAAACTCCTCAAAGAATTGAAACTACAGATGTCCCCTGCTCTAGCGAGGTCTCTTTCTAAAGGTCCTGAGGCATAAAAAATAACCCTACACCCCAGCTCAGAGGCCCGTGGGGCTCGGAAGGACCCAGCCCAGCGCTTCACCGCCGGCTCTGGGCCAGGGCCCTCCTATAGGCTGGACACGGGTCGGACAGGGGCATAGCCTTCCCCGCGGGGGTGTGGACGCTGCCGAGGCCAGGATCCCACAACCGCCCCAACGCTGATGACTCGGGCCCAGGTGCCCACTTAGAAGTCAGGGCCCGAAAGCAGGGAGCGGCCGAGAAGGAGTAGGGAGACCCAGAGGGTTCCAGGTGGGGTTCATCCCCCTCCACTTACCGCCGAGGCCTGCCACCTCCTCCACCAACAAACGGAAGCCACCACATCTTCTCCGAGACTCGCTCTGACCACGCCGCCGATGCTGCCCAGGCCTCGCACGAAGCGCAGTCTCGGCTTCCGTCGGGGCCTGCGTGCTGGCAGCGTCCCTGGCGCCAGGCTGAAGCACCACCCCCTCTTAAAGGGGCCGCGGCTGGGACTGGGCAGAAGCAGCTTCGGGTTGCACAGGCTGAGCGTCTGCCCAGCCCCAGGGGTGGACGAAAGGCCCCCAGTCTCTCATCCTCCCGGGCACTAGGGCCCTAGAGGTCGCAGAAGCCCCTCCTGTGACCCCAGCCCCTAAATCGGCTCCCTTTGCCTGATGAGCGCCCGGGACCTGCCCCTGCCCTCCTCGGGACCTCAGCTTCACATCCGCAAAGAAAGCGGCCTGGTTGCAGCTCTGGGGTCCCTCAAGCTCGGCGCCTCAGGATCCAGGGTGGGCTCCCCTGCCTCTCTGCAGAGGGGGCCCAATAGCCACGGAAAGCTGGGGGCTGGAGGGACAGTCCCGAGGGCAGCAGGACGTCCTTGGCCTCACCGTCTACATTCGTCCTGTGGGATCCCGGGGGCGTCGCTAGGGCCCAGACTCCTGCGGCCTCACCAGGGCTGCCTGGGTCGCCGGGCTCCCCAGGAGGCAGGCAGGGACCCTGGGGTCCAGCGCTGCCCCCACCTCAACTCCATTCTGCGTCAGCGTCCGCGAGGGGGTCGTGCGGACTGGACCCAGACCCACTCCTTCCCGGGGAGCGGGACCCGCATCGGTCTCTGTGACACCCACGGGAGGGGCCGTGCTGACCTCTCCCAGGGATCTGGGGGCGAGGTGGGGGAATCTCGGCCACCTCTTGAAGCTTGCTGAGCCCCTCACCCCAGAGAGCGCTCAGGAGCAAAGGAAAGGATGGAGAGCCCACACATTTTCTATCTTTCATTTCCGTTTTTTCTTTTTTCCCCACTCCAAAATGAAAGACATGTGTAGCTTTGTCCCCTGTACACCATCCATTCCCCAGGGCCGCTGTGCGGATCCAGACCGCTGGTTGCCTCTAGGGTCCTGGGCGCCCGGCGGTCCGCATGCAGCCCGGGGCCTGCCCAGGTGAGGTCTGCGGCCGCCACAGCGCTGAGGTCCCGCCTGGCTGGGGCGCACGGGCCGCTGGGGATGCTGGCTGCGAGGCTCCGGGGAGGTGGAGCGGGAGGTTGCCCCAGGCCCTGGCTGCAGAGCTCTTGATGTCACGCCTGACACCCTCCATCCACCGCCTCGGGGCAGCGCTTCAGAGCCCCAGCAGAGGCAAGAAGTCGATCACTTCGTTCTTCATTCGTTGGAAAAATGGAAAAGCACATTATAATCCCTGGAACAACCACTTCAGAGATAGAGCAAAAAATTAAAATAGGATTGTAAATGACACACTGAAATAAGTTTCTTTTAAAAATGGTAGTCAATGGAAAAACAGGATCAGAAGACAGGAGAGACAGGGAAAACAAGTAAGTTATCTGACTGAAACAGAATTAGAAACTAACAACAGTAGGAAATATTGGACATCTGAAAATATGTGAAAATTTAACAACCCACCTCTAAATCATTGGATAAAAAAAAAATCACAAGATAAATTGGAAAATATTTTGAGCTGCACCCCATTTTGGGTAACAGACTGAGACATTGTTTCTAAGAAAACAAAACAAACTTCAAAAAGCTATAAAATTAAATGCCAACTTTCCCCTTTACCCAAACTCTCCGTGGCTCTCCTTTGCCCTCAGAGTCAAGCCCATGCTTCTCACTGTGGACTCCAGCACCTAGGTGGCCTGACCAGTGCACACCCTATCACAATCCCCTCCTCTGCCCACTTGCTCACGCTGTCCAGTCACACACACTCTTTATTTTTCCAAATGCCAAGCTCCTGATCACCGCTGGGCCTTTGCCACTGTAGTTCCGCCTGCCAGGACCAGTCTTTCCCTAGACCTTCCCATTCCTGCCTCTTCCTGGCTTGGCTGCCTCTTTCTGGTGCTTCAGGTCTCAGATCAAATGTCACCTCTTCAGAGAGGACTTCATTGAAATCTCTGCCTAACACAGCCCGTATCAAGGTCAACACTTTTCTCTTTTTAGACTTAGGTTTTGATATAAAGAAGTTTCATAAAAATGACTTGGGCAGCTATCATCTGTTTAAAAGGTCCGACTTTGTTGAAATAATTTGGGCTTTCCTGTTCTTTGAGTTTTGATAAAACAACTGTAAAACCATCTGCCTTTTTAAAAAAAGTTGAGATTGATGTATACTTTCCGTTATTACTATTTTTTTACTTTCTGTCTCCCAGGCTGGAACACAGTTGCTCATAGCTCATTGCAGCCTCAAATTACCTTGCCTGTGTAACAGTAGGTCCTCATTCACCTTTCTCATCTACAGATGTTGGTTTACTTAAGCTTTCTAATTACTTGGAGGTCAGCTTAGCTCAGTGGTTAGCACAAGTTGCTAATAAATGCTCGAGTATGAGGGTGCAAAGAAAGGGGTAGGGAGGTGCAAGACTCTTGGCTTCAAATGCCCAGTCCCCTACTCATCTGCTCAGGCCCCTGTCTAGCCTCTGTATCTAAGCCAAACTACACGCCTCCTCCCCTGAGAAGCCCTGTTGGATTTCTCCTGTCCCATCTTCCCTGCTCTATCCTCGGGTGAGTGGATCCACCCATCTGCCTCTGTGCTGGGCAGATGCCACTGCTCTCTGCTTTCTGGCTGGACAAGGCAAGGGGGCAGGTGGGTGTGTAGAAGTCCCCCTAAACCTTGGCCTTTGCCTCATGCCTGGCACATTCAACCTTTGCTGACACCTCCACAGAAATACCAACCTCACCAACATCTGCAGAATGGGCCGCCAGGGTCTGTCTGGAGCTTGGGTGGGATTGTCACTTGACTACAAATACACACACATACACCCTAGGCTTCCAGGTCTGCATTCCTTGGCTGGCTCTTCACACTTGAGTCCAAGACAGGTCAATGGTTAGTGGCTGGATTTGCAAGCATGTGTGTTTCTGGGCAGGATATCAGCTGGGGCAGTCTGAGAGGAAGCTGTCAAGGGAAGCTAAAGAGGAGGGAGTCAGTCACGTCTCTCTTCACCTGTTGCACTCTCTAAATTTTACTGTCCACTCCTAGGCCTGATCTAGAGGGCTGTCTAGTCTAGGGGAGACAAAGTTGGATATATCTACTGCCAGCCCCATGGGGTCAGAACTACAGGGGAAGGATGGGGACTGTGGGATTCCAGAGGAACAACAGGGAGGGCTTCTTGGAGGAATGCTTGTTCTTGAGCTGAGTTTTTTTTTTCTCTGTAGCTCAGTCTAAAATGCAGTGGCACAATCACTGTTCACTGCAGTCTTGACCTTCCATGCTCAATTGATCCTCCTACTTCAGGGTGGGACTACAGGCACATGCCACCACACACAGCTAATTTTTGTATTTTTTGTAGAGATGGGGTTGCATCATGTTGTTCAGGCTGGTCTCAAACTCCTGGGTTCAAGTAATCCTCCTGTCTTGGCCTCTCAGTGTGCTGGAATTACAGGCATGAACCACCTCGTCTGACCTGAGCTGAGTTCTGAAGTGTGAATAGGAGTTGGCTAGGTGAAGAAGGGAAAAAAGGACCTTCTAGACAGAAATATTTGTCAAAGATAGAGAGAAGTAGGCAGGAGCTGATTAGGGCAAGGTGTTTGAATGTCAGGCTGGATGCAGAAATTTTCTTACAAGGCCAATGTGGAACCATGGAGAATGTGTGAGCAAGGGAGGCCATGATTAGAGCTTGATCTCTCAGGGGCAGAGTAGGGGACAGCTTGGTTCTTTGGTGATGGGATTAGCAGAGTTCCAGTGTCATAGGGGGTCAGGAGAGTTAAGCCCCGCATCAACTCATCTGCACCTGTCACCTCGCACCAGAGTTGGTGGGGGACCTCCTGATGTTCTGGAGGGCCAAATAAGCCGTGGGATCCAGTGACTTACAGTGTGAGGTACAGACCAGCACAGAGAGGGTACCGCCACAGGCTCTGCTCAGATGGACACAGCCCTGACCTCATCTCCAGCCTCCTGCCATCTCCACCCCAGCCCTGATAGTCCTGCTTTCCATGGTAGCCATGAGCTGCGTGTTAAAATGATAAATCAGCCCCATCCCTTCTCTCCTCAAAACCCTCTCATAGCTCGTCTTTGCTCTTAGACTAAAACCCAGAGCCTCCTGCAGCTCAGAAGGCCCAGTGTGGCCCAGCCTCTGTGGCCTCTTGCCCTCCCCACCCACTCCAACCTCACTGCTGTTTCTCTCCCCCTTGGGATCCTTGTAACTGCTGTTTCTTCTGCATGGAATTCACTTCCTGTCTCAGCTGTAGGACATCAGTCCAGAAAGGCCCCCAACTTCCTGCCTCTCGGGGTTCCCCTGTTACGTGACCTCTGCACTAGCCATAGTGTCCCTATAACTAAAATTGAGACAGATTGAGAAGGGGCTTAGTTGAGCCTTCTATGCTCAAGAGACTCAGGCCCAAGCTCAGCCCCAGTCCCTGCTCTCATGAGACCACAGGCATAGGGGTCATTTGGGGGATTATCTTCGCACTGGGTCCTGTGGGATGGTGTCATCTCCAGCCTCCAGGGACTCATCCTAGCCATGGGAATGTGTCCAATTCCTGCCCAGGATTAAAATTAGCCCTGGAGATTACATTTAGTAAGTCAAGCTGGAGGTCAGGGGCTGGAGCCCACAGCCTGGGCTCTGCAGAGCTGTGGCGGCTCAGACTCAGCCCAGAGAACATGGAGGTATGCTTAGGGTCACACAGTGGGCCACAAGTGCCACCTGAGGTGTCAGATACTTGTGGGCCTGGGACACCTGGATGATGAAGGGTCCAGCATGGGCTGGAGCAGTGCCAGGGGTTGGGGTTCTGAGAAGCATCTGTGGCCACTTCCAGAGAATGACCTGAATTTCCTGAGAGTTTGTTGCCAGGCGTTGTGGTGGGCGCTTTGCATTTCATGCCTGCCATAGAGGTCTGTTACCTGTCCCATTCACAGAACAGCACATAGAGGCCTAGAAATCAGCCTCCTGTGCTGAGAGCCACCTCAAGGGTCATAGAAGAGGCTGGGACCCAAGCATAGGCCCATGTGACTCTAGGGAGTCACTTATCTGAAGCCTCAAGTCATCTGTGACATGGCAGAGGCTGGGAGGTAGAGTGTATTCACACAGTTGGCAGAGCGGGGATGTCCCCTGGGGGTCTCAGAGGCCAGGGATGGCATGCCTGCTGTGCAACGGGCAACATGATTTCTTTCTATGGAGGAACCTTGCATGGGGGTGCCGGAGAAAGCCTTGTCCCTGCTGTGGCCCAGCAGCCTCCTGCTTCTGAGACCCCCACCAGGGGATCCAAGATTCCTTGAGGTGGGGTCCAGGGTTTCTCCTGAGTCACCAAGTGGACCCCTGGACCTAAACTCTGGTCTGAGGGCTCTAAGCCAGAGTCTTTCCAGGGAATTCCTGTACTCTCCCACTGGAACAGGGTGGGTTTTCATCATTCTCTTTTCAAAAACAAAAAATAATTAGCAGAAATAATTCACTGGTGGTTGGGGGGAATTGGAAGATTCAGATAATCAAAGAGTTAAAACAGGCTGGGCATGGTGGCTCATGCCTCTAATCCCAGCACTTTGGGAGGCTGAGGCAGGCTGATCACCTGAGGTTGGGAGTTCGAGACCAGCCTGACCAACATGTAGCAACCCAGTCTCTACTAAAAGTATGTAATTAGCCAGGTGTGGTGGTGCATGCCTGTAGTCCCAACTACTTGGGAGGCTGAGGCAGCATAATTGCTTGAACCTGGGAGGTGGAGGTTGCAGTGAGCCAAGGTTGTGCCATTGAACTCCAGCCTGGGGGACACAGCGAGACTCCATCTAAAAAAAAAAAAATTGGAAAAGTTGTTGGGCATATAATCCACACAAAAATATCCTCAATCACATTAGAGTGGCCAACATGCCAATTCAAGAAATTTAGAGTACCTTTGTGAAGTACTATACAGGACAACAATCACCAAGACACAGTTATCAGATTCTCCAAGGTCAACATGAAAATAAAAGCCTCAACAGGAGTTAGAGGAAAGGGTCAGGTCACTTTCGAGGGGAACTCTATTAGGCTAACAGTGGACCTATCAGCAGAAACCTTACAATCCTTAAAATCTTAGGAGCCTATTTTCAGCATCCTTAAAGAAAATAAATTCCAACCAATAATTTCATATCCTGCCAAACTAAGCTTCATAAGCAAAGAAGAAATAAAATCCTTTCCCGGCAAGAAAATGCTAAGAGAATTTGTTATCATTACACTAGCCTTACAAGAGGTTCTTTAGGGAAATGAAAAATAAAACCTGCTAACATAAAACACACTTAAATACATAGCCCAAAGACCATGTAAAGCAACTACACAGTTGAATCTACAAAACAACCAGCTAACAAAACAATGACAAGATATAAATCTCACATATCGATATTAACCTTGAATGTAAATGGTCCAAACACCCCACTTAAGAGGGACAGAGTGGTAAGTTGGAAGACTCAACCATATACTATCTTCAAGAGACCTATCTAATATGTAATGCCATCCATGGGATGAAAGGAAAGGGTTGGAGAAAGATCTCTCATACAAATGAAAAACAAAAAGACCAGAGGTTGCTATTGCTATGTCATATAAAACAGACTTTAAACCAACAACAGTAAAAAAAAAAAAAACAAATAAAAGGCATTACATAATGATGAAGCATTTAGTTCAACAAGAAGACATAAAAATCCTGAAAATATAGGCATCCAACATTAGGGCACTCTGATTCATAAAACAAATACTTCTAAACGTACAAAAAGACTTAGACAGCCACACAATAATAGTGGGGGCGAGTTACTGGGTGCAGCACACCAACATGGCATGTGTATACATATGTAACTAACCTGCACGTTGCGCACATGTATCCTAAAATTTAAAGTATAATTTAAAAAAAAATAGTGGGGGATTTGAACATCCCACTGACAGCTTTAGACAGATCAATCATTGTGATGAAAACTAACAAAGAAATTCTCTTTTTTAAAATGTATTATTATTATTATACTTTTCTAAGTTTCAGGGTACATGTGCACAACGTGCAGGTTTGTTACATATGTATACATGTGGCATGTTGGTGTGCTGCACCCATTAACTTGTCATTTAGCATTAGATATATCTCCTAATGCTATCCCTCCCTGCTCCCCCCACCCCACAACAGTCCCCGGTGTGTGATGTTCCCCTTCCTGTGTCCATGTGTTCTTATTGTTCAATTCCCACCTATGAGTGAGAACATGTGGTGTTTGGTTTTTTGTCCTTACGATAGTTTGCTGAGAATGATGGTTTCCAGCTTCATCCATGTCCCTATAAAGGACATGAACTCATCATTTTTTATGGCTGCATAGTATTCCATGGTGTATATGTGCCACATTTCCTTCATCCAGTCTATCATTGTTGGACATTTGGGTTGGTTCCAAGTCTTTGCTATTGTGAATAGTGCCGCAATTAACATACGTGTGCATGTGTCTTTATAGCAGCGTGATTTATAATCCTTTGGGTATATATCCAGTAATGGCATGGCTGGGTCAAATGGTATTTCTAGTTCTAGATCCCTGAGGAATGGCCACACTGACTTCCACAATGGTTGAACTAGTTTACTGTCCCACCAACAGTGTAAAAGTGTTCCTATTTCTCCACATCCTCTCCAGCACCTGTTGTTTCCTGACTTTTTAATGATCGCCATTCTAACTGGTGTGAGATGGTATCTCATTGTGGTTTTGATTCGCATTTCTCTGATGGCCAGTGATGATGAGCATTTTTTCATGTGTTTTTTGGCTGAATAAATGTCTTCTTTTGACAAGTGTCTGTTCATATCCTTCGCCCACTTGTTGATGGGGTTGTTTTTTCTTGTAAATTTGTTGGAGTTCATTGTAGATTCTGGATATTAGCCTTTTGTCAGATGAGTAGGTTGCAAAAATTTTCTCCCATTCTGTAGGTTGCTTGTTCACTCTGATGGTGGTTTCTTTTGCTGTGCAGAAGTTCTTTAGTTTAATTAGATCCCATTTGTCAATTTTGGCTTTTGTTGCCATTGCTTTTGGTGTTTTAGACATGAAGTCCTTGCCCACGCCTATGTCCTGAATGGTATTGCCTAGGTTTTCTTCTAGGGTTTTTATGGTTTTAGGTCTAACATGTAAGTCTTTAATCCATCTTGAATTACTTTTTGTATAAGGTGTAAGGAAGGGATCCAGTTTCAGCTTTCTACATATGGCTAGCCAGTTTTCCCTGCGCCATTTATTAAATAGGGAATCCTTTCCCCATTGCTTGTTTTTGTCAGGTTTGTCAAAGATCAGATGGTTGTAGATATGCGGCATTAATTCTGAGGGCTCTGTTCTGTTCCATTGGATTATATCTCTGTTTTGGTACCAGTACCATGCTGTTTTGGTTACTGTAGCCTTGTAGTATAGTTTGAAGTCAGGTAGCGTGATGCTTCCAGCTTTGTCCTTTTGGCTTAAGATCGACTTGGCAATGCAGGCTCTTCTTTGGTTCCATATGAACTTTAAAGTAGTTTTTTCCAATTCTGTGAAGAAAGTCATTGGTAGCTTGATGGGGATGGCATTGAATCTATAAATTACCTTGGGCAGTATGGCCATTTTCACAATATTGATTCTTCCTACCCATGAGCATGGAATGTTCTTCCATTTCTTTGTATCCTCTTTTATTTCATTGAGCAGTAGTTCGTAGTTCTCTTTGAAGAGGTCCTTCACGTCCCTTGTAAGTTGGATTCCTAGGTATTTTATTCTCTTTGAAGCAATTGTGAATGGGAGTTCACTCATGAATTGGCTCGCTGTTTGTCTTTTATTGGTGTATAAGAATGCTTGTGATTTTTGCACATTGATTTTGTATCCTGAGACTTTGCTGAAGTTGCTTATCAGTTTAAGGAGATTTTGGGCTGAGATGATGGGGTTTTCTAGATATACAGTCATGTCATCTGCAAACAGGGACAATTTGACTTCCTCTTTTCCTGATTGAATGCCCTTTATTTCTTTCTCCTGCCTGATTGCCCTGGCCAGAACTTGCAACACTATGTTGAATAAGAGTGGTGAGAGAGGGCATCCCTGTCTTGTGCCAGTTTTCAAAGGGAATGCTTCCAGTTTTTGTCCATTCAGTATGATATTGGCTGTGGGTTTGTTATAGATAGCTCTTATTATTTTGAGATATGTCCCATCAATAACTAATTTATTGAGAGTTTTTAGCATGAAACGTTGTTGAATTTTGTCAAAGGCCTTTCCTGCATCTATTGAGATAATCATGTGGTTTTTTCATTGGTTCTGTATATATGCTGGATTATGTGTGTTGATTTGCATATGCTGAACAAGCCTTGCATCCCAGGGATGAAGCCAACTTGATCTTGGTGGATAAGCTTTTTGATGTGATGCTGGATTTGGTTTGCCAGTATTTTATTGAGGATTTTTGCATCAATGTTCATCAGGGATATTGGTCTAAAATTCTCTTTTTTTGTTGTGTCTCTGTCAGGCTTTGTTATCAGGATGATGCTGGCCTCATAAAATGAGTTAGGGAGGATTCCCTCTTTTTCTATTGATTGGAATAGTTTCAGAAGGAATGGTACCAGCTCCTCTTTGTACCTCTGGTCAAATTTGGCTGTGAATCCATGTGGTCCTGGACATTTTTTGGTTGGTAGGCTATTAATTATTGCCTCAATTTCAGAGCCTGTTATTGGTCTATTCAAGGATTAAAGTTCTTCCTTGTTTAGTCTTGTGAGGGTGTATGTGTCGAGGAATTTATCCATTTCTTCTAGATTTTCTAGTTTATTGTATAGAGGTGTTTATAGTATTCTCTGATGGTAGTTTGTATTTCTGTGGGATCGGTGGTGATATCCCCTTTATCATTTTTTATTGTGTTTATTTGATTCTTCTCTCTTTCCTTCTTTATTAGTGTTGCTAGTGGTCGATCTATTTTGTCGATCTTTGCAAAAAACTAGCTCCTGGATTCATTGATTTTTTGAAGGCTTTTTGTGTCTCTATTTCCTTCAGTTCTGCTCTGATCTTAGTTATTTCTTGCCTTCTGCTAGCTTTTGTATGTGTTTGCTCTTGCTTCTCTAGTTCTTTTAGTTGTGATGTTAGGGTATCGATTTTCAATCTTTCCTGATCTCTCTTGTGGGCATTTAGTGCTATAAATTTCCCTCTACACACTGCTCTATATGTGTCCCAGAGATTCTGGTATGTTGTGTCTTTTTTCTCTTTGGTTTCAAAGAGCATCTTTATTTCTGCCTTCATTTCATTATGTACCCAGTAGTCATTCAGGAGCAGGTTGTTCAGTTTCCATGTAGTTGGGCCGTTTTGAGTGAGTTTCTTAATCCTGAGTTCTAATTTGATTGCACTGTTGTCTGAGAGACAGTTTGTTGTGATTTCTGTTCTTTTACATTTGGTGCGTAGTGCTTTCCTTCTAACTATGTGGTCAATTTAAGTATAAGTGAGATGGGGTGCTGAGAAGAATGTATATTCTGTTGATTTGGGGTACAGAGTTCTGTAGATGTCTGTTAGGTCCACTTGGTGCAGAGCTGAGTTCAAATCCTGGATATCCTTGTTAACTTTCTGTCTCGTTGATCTGTCTAATGTTGACAATGGGGTGTTAAAATCACCCATTATTATTGTGTGGGAGTCTAAGTCTCTTTGTACATCTCTAAGGATTGGCTTTGTGAATCTGTGTGCTCCTGTATTGGGTGCATATATATTTAGGATAGTTAGCTCTTCTTGTTGAATTGATCCCTTTACCATTATGTAATGGCCTTCTATGTCTCTTTTGATCTTTGTTGGCTTAAAGTCTGTTTTTCCTGAGACTAGGATTGCAACCCCTGTTTTTTTTTGTTTTCCATTTGCTTGGTAGATCTTCCTCCATCCCTTTATTTTGAACCTATATATGTCTCTGCATGTCAGATGGGTCTCCTGAATACAGCACACTGATGGGTCTTGACTCTTTATCCAATTTGCCAGTCTGTGTCTTTTAATTGCAACATTTAGCCCATTTACATTTAAGGTTAATATTGTTACGTGTGAATTTGATCCTGTCATTATGATGTTAGCTGGTTATTTTGCCCATTAGTTGATGCAGTTTCTTCCTAGCATCGATGGTCTTTACAATTTGGCATGTTTTTGCAGTGGCTGGTACTGGTTGTTCTTTCCGTGTTTACTGCTTCCTTCAGGAGCTCTTGTAGAGCAGGCCTGGTGGTGACAAAATCTCTCAGCATTTGCTTGTCTATAAAGGATTTTCTTTCTCCTTCACTTATGAAGCTTAGTTTGGTTGGATATGAAGTTCTGTGTTGAAAATTCTTTTCACTAAGAATGTTGAATATTGGCCCCCACTCTCTTCTGGCTTGTAGAGTTTCTGCTGAAAGATCCGCTGTTAGTCTGATGGGCTTCCCTTTGTGGGTAACCCGACCTTTCCCTCTGGCTGCCCTTAACCTTTTTTCCTTCATTTCAACCTTGGTGAATCTGACAATTCTGTGTCTCAGGGTTGCTCTTCTCATAGAGTATCTTTGTGGTGTTCTCTGTATTTCCCGAATTTGAATGTTGGCCTGCCTTGCTAAGTTGTGGAAGTTTTCCTGGATAATATCCTGAAGAGTGTTTTCCAGCTTAGTTCCATTCTCCCCGTCAATTTCAGGTACACCAATCATAAGTAGATTTGGTCTTTTCACATAGCCCCATATTTCTTGGAGGCTTTGTCCATTTCTTTTTACTCTTTTTTCTCTAAATTTCTCTTCTCACTTCATTTCATTCATTTGACCTTCAATCACTGATCCCCTTTCTTCCACTTGATCAAATCGGCTACTGAAGCTTGTGCGTGTGTCACGTAGTTCTTGTGCCATTGTTTTCACCTCCATTTGGTCATTTAAGGTCTTCTCTATGCCGTTTATTCCAGTTAGCCATTCATCTAATCTTTTTTCAAGGTTTTTAGCTTCCTTGCGATGGGTTCGAACATCCTCCTTTAGCTTGGAGAAGTTTGTTATTACCAACCTTCTGAAGCCTACTTCTGTCAACTCATCAAAGTCATTCTCCATCCAGCTTTGTCCCATTGCTGTGGAGGAGCTGTGACACTTTGGAGGAGAAGAGGTGCGGTGGTTTTTAGACTTTTCAGCTTCTCTGCTCTGGTTTCTCTCCATCTTTGTCATTTTATCTACCTTTGGTCTTTGATGATGGTGACCTACAGATGGGGTTTTGGTGTGGATGTCCTTTTTGTTGATGTTGATGCTATTGCTTTTGCTTGTTAGTTTTCCTTCTAACAGATTCCTCAGCTGCAGGTCTGTTGGAGTTTGCTGGAGGTCCCCTCCAGACCCTGTTTGCCTGGGTATCATTGGCAGAGGCTTCAGAACAGCAAATATTGCAGAACAGCAAATGTTGCTGCCTGATCCTTCCTCTGGAAGTTCTGTCTCAGAGGGGCACCTGGCTGTATGAGGTGTCAGTTGACCCCTACTGGGAGGTGTCTCTCAGGCTACTTGGGGGTCAGGGACACACTTGAGGAGGCAGTCTGTCCATTCTCAGAGCTTAAACTCCATTCTGTGGGAACCACTGCTCTCTTCAGAGCTGTCAGACAGGGAAGTTTAAGGCTGTAGAAACTTCTGCTGTAGAAAGTTTCTGCTGCCTTTTGTTCAGCTATGCCCTGCCCCTAGAGATGGAGTCTACAGAGGCAGGCAGTCCTCGTTGAGTTGTGGTGGGCTCCACCCAGTTCAAGCTTCCCGGTAGCTTTGTTTACCTAGTCAAGCCTCAGCAATGGCGGATGCCCCTCCCCCAGCCTGTCTGCTGCCTCCCAGTTCGATCTCAGACCGCTGCGCTAGCAGTGAGCAAGGCTCCATGGGCGTGTGATCCTCCGAGCCAGGTGCGGGATATAATCTCCTTGTGTGACATTTGCTAAGACTGTTGGAAAAGCGCAGTATTAGGGTGGAAGTGTCCCAATTTTCCAGGTACCATCTGTCATGGCTTCCCTTGACTAGGAAAGGGAAATCCCCCAACCCCTTGTACTTCCTGAATGAGGTGATGCCCCACCCTGCTTCAGCTCACCCTCTCCGTGGGCTACACCCACCGTCCAACCAGTTCCAGGTACTTCAGTTGGAAATGCAGAAATCATCTGTCTTCTGTGTTGATAGTGCTGGAAGCCGTAGACCAGAGCTGTTCCTATTTGGCCATCTTGGTGCCTCCCCTTGTTTTTTTTTTTTTTTTTTTCTGATTTCAACTTAACAGCAGAACTCAACCATGCTGATGGTGCAGACACATGTTGGTGGGAACTTTTCATTGTTTGATTCTGACATTTATGATACATGGATTCACTTACTAAAGTTTTATAGAGAGAGTAATAACCATTTAATCACCTAGATGATATTTCCTTTATAAAATCAAACATATCTGGTGGTTTTAGAGTAATATTTTTTACCTCAGTCACTTGTGTTTATTAGACAAGAATACTAAGTGTCAAGATGTTTGCATTGCCTTTCATATTTTTATTTAGGGGACAGTGTAATGATAAATGACTTTGAATATATAACCAGACACACCTTCATACACCCCCAAATCTGTGCTAATTTACTGTTTTTTATATTTCATGCATGAAGATAAATTGTTTTTACCCATGGATTAAAGCAAAATGATACAATGATACCTGAATCCTGGCCAAATAACATGAAACGGCAACTGCAAAATTGTTCTGCAAAATTTTACAAGGTATTATGGTATTGAGGATATCCCAAGAAAACTTGAGAGGCATTATCTTTCTCATTGGAGACTGACATTCCTGTATCAAGTAAAGTCTCAGGAAAAAGAACCATGTGTGACTATTTTAATGCAACCTCGGTTGAAATAAAATGATTAAAAGTAGTGTTTATCTTGTTGATAACTGAGAGGCAAATATTAAAAATTTTGTTCTGAGATGAAGAGAGTTCACATGGTAAGTCTCTGGGATGTGAAATAAACTGGGAAAGCACCAGGACCATTTCTAAGACATACAGTTAATTAGGGTTTGGATAAACAGAATAATGTTCCCCACTCCCTAAAAAAGATATTAGATGCTGGAAATACATTACAATTCATGGCAAAGAGAATATAAGGTTGCAAATGGGATCAAAATTGCTGATATGCTGATGAAAAATAAGAAGACTATTATGAATTATCATGGTGGGCCCAGTAGAATCATAAGCATCAAAAACCATGGAAGAGTGAAGAATAAACCGTATCAAAGTGATAGATCATGAGAAAGACTCAATTGGATATATTTTTAATTGTTTGCTTTAGTGAGTCTTTCCACTTTAGCATACATTTTATTCAATTCAACTGTGCAAATGTGATTCATTTTATATGCCTGTCACTGAATTGGGTGCTAAAAATAAAATGAGAGAACACAAAATAACAAAAATTGATTTCTAAAGATGGAGGGCAAAGGGCATTAGGAATATAGATAGTGTGCACCCTATACAGGCATGATTGTAAATGTATTCATTATATATAGAGAGTAATAATTATATATATATATATATAATTATTTGGCTTAGAAAAGAGTGCAGGGGGTATATTATCAAGAATTTAGCGTCAAGGTTAATCAAGAATAAGTGAGTAAAATAAAAATAATAATGATGGTAATAATTTCAAACACTGAAGAAAGAACATTGATGATATGAAGTCATTTTTTTTCAGATCTACAAAATATGTTTCTTCTATGCCATTAGGATGAACACAGTTTTCACTTATGTTATCTTTTAAAAATGCCTTTAATTGTCAAGCTAGCATTAGAATCTCAGCCAACATCTTCCATCTTCTCTTCCACATTTTTACATTCTTTCAGGATCACAGGCCTAAGACCCATGACCTGGTCACCTGTCATTTGGCCTTTGTCCACCTAGTAATGCTCTTCACTGCAATGGAGTTTTTGTCTCCAGACATGTTTGAGTCACTGAATTTTCAGAATAACTTTAGATGTAAAGCTTTCTTTTCTTTTTTTTTTGGAGATGGAGTCTCACTCTGTTGCCCAGGCTGGAGTGCAGTGGCACGACCTCAGCTCACTGCAAGCTCCACCTCCCGGGTTCACGCCATTCTCCTGCCTCAGCCTCCCATGTGGCTGGGACTACAGGCGACTGCCACAACGCCCGGCTAATTTTTTTTGTATTTTTTAGTAGAGACGGGGTTTCACCATGTTAGCCAGGATGGTCTTGATCTCCTGACCTCGTGATCCACCAGCCTCGGCCTCCCAAAGTGCTGGGATTACAGGCGTGAGCCACCGCGCCCAGCCTAAAGCTTTCTTCTATTTGCACAAGGTGATGAGGGGCCTCTCAATCTGCACCACCTGCCTCCTGAGCATGCTCCAGGCCATTACCATCAGCCCCAGCACCTCCTGGTTGGTGAGATTTAAACATAAATTTACAAAATACGATATCCTGGGCTTATTCGTTTTTTGGTTTAGCAATTTGTCTTTCAGTAGTGACATGATAATCTACACTGTAGGTTATTCCAATGACCCAGATGATTTTGAATATCAGCAAATATTGCACATTTTTCCCAATGAATGTCCTCATCAGGGCGCTATTTCTTATGCTGTCATTATCCAGAGATACCTTCTTCATAGGAATCACGCTGCTCTCAATTATATACATGGTCATTCTTTTGTCCAGGCATCAGAGGCACTCCCAGCACTTTCACAGCAGCAGCCTTATATTAAGGACCTCTCTAGTGAAAATGGCCACCAAGACCATCCTGATGCTGGTGAATTTCTTTGTGCTGATGTACTCAGTGGACTTCATCCTCTCATCATCCGCAATGCTGTTATGGGTAATTGGCCCTGTCACCTATGGTGTCCACAAGTTTTTGGTCAATGCCCATGCCACTGTCAGTCCTCTGGTGCTAATCAGATCTGATAAAAGAATCATCAATATTCTGCAAAAGTTGCAATGGAAGTGCCATCTATTTTTAACAAGTTGGTGATAAAATTTTCTAAAAATTATTTCTTTGTAATCAAATAAATTATACAAAAAGCACATAATTTTCTTTCTGATTTAAATAAAACATGTGAATTGTACTTTTATAATATCTCAATATCTTTTAATTTTTTGGTGCCAAGAACTTTGTGCTTTCCTCAATTCAATGTCCACTATGATTTTGTATTCTCAAGGTCTGTCTCTCACCCCTTCATTTTAATTTTACCTTTATACAGGAAAATGTTATTTTCTTCTTGAGTACACTCTTACGCAGCTCCTATTGGCAAGCAAATCTCTTAGTTTTAATTTTTGAAATTATTTTAATTTTTCTTATTTATTGAAGATATTTAGCTATATTCAAATTCTAGCTTGAATAAAAAATTTTTTAAGCATAATTTTAAAATTTGTTTTTAATTGAAAATAACATTGTGTAAGTTTATTATGTATGTTTTGAATTACATATAGATTATAAAATGATTAAATCTAGCTAATTAACAAATGCATGATCTAAAAGTTTTTGTTTTTTGTGGTGACAACACTTAACATCAACTACCTTTTCATTTTTCAGGACTGCAATATATCATAATTAAGTATGGCTGCCGTGCTGCATAACAGATCTTGTAAAATATATTGCTTCTATCTAATAATAATTATGTTTCCTTTGACCAACATCTTTCCATCCTGTCCTCCCCACTAACCACCGCAGGCTCTGGTAACCACCATTCTACTCTCTACTTCTAAGAGATAAGCTTGTTTAGATTCCACATTTAATAAATTCCTGTGTTATTTGTCTCTCTATGTCTGGCTTATTTCACTTAACATAATGTCCTTCAGGTTCATCTATGTTGTCTTAAATGGCAGAATTGTATTCTGCCATTTATTTTATTATGCCATATATTTGTGGCCAAATAGTATTTCATTATGTTTACATACCATGTTGTCTTATCCATTTATTCTTTGATGGGCACTGTGATTGATTCCATATCTTGGCCATTGTCAATAGTGCTGTAATAAACATGGGAGTGTAGCTATCTCTTTAACATACTGATTTTATTTCTTTTGGCTATATGCCTAGTTGTGGAATTGCTGGAACATACAGTAGTTCCATTTTAGGTTGAGAAACTTCCATACTTGTTTTTCATAGTGGCTGTATTAATTTGTATTCAAACCAACAGTTTATAAGAGTTCCCTTTATTCCACATCCTTGCCAACACTTGTTCTCTTTTGTCATTTTGATTATAGCCATTCTACTTAAGATAAGGTAATGTCTGGTATTGTTTTGATTTGCATCTCCCTGGAGGTGATAAACGCCAAGACAGAGAAACTGGGAGATACAAGAGGACAGAAATGACTCAGTGATAGACACCATGGAGTCTCATCCACAATCTGCACACTCTGATCCTCTAACCAAATGACAAGCCACAGTTCAACTACTCCTTTTAAAGAAAAATGAGAAAAAAAATCTCTAAAATCGAGGACAGGCAAGGAGAGTGTCCCCCTTTGGGCACCCCAGCTGGTTTTATGTGTGATAATTACAGCACCTCTTCTTGCAAACATTTATGTAAAGGGAGGATTTTACTAAGGACGACCAACATCTAAGGTTCCCAAAGTGAAGAAATTTAAATATTCCCAAACTGGTCTTCTCGTATGCTAAATTAGAGAAGTTAGGTTTCCGCATCAAGGAAAATAAATGAGGGTTGTATTTTAGCTGGCACCTAAAAACATCCAAAAGTAGAAACGACAAACTTATTTCTTTCCAGAAAGGTAACAACAAAATATTTGAAACTACCTCAGAATTAAAGAAAAGTAGCAAAATCAGCTTCTAAAATCAGGAAGCTGCCAGAAACTGTCTCTTCTTTTTCTTCTCCTAAACCTCTGCTTTCTAAACTTCCTTGCCTGGATGATTTCTTTTTTTTCTCTTTCTCCTCCCTGTATTCCTTCTTAAACCACAAAGGGTCCAGAAATAGCTACAGAAGACAAAATAGTAGTCATTTCTTTTAAAACAAAACCCACAGGAAGAGTGGGTTCAAACATAAGATATACACTTTACACCAAGTCCGAATTAAGTGCTCTGATGTTTGGACTTCCTGATCTGACTCAAGACACCTTAGGTTTGCCAAGGAATTCCAAATAATGCTTAAGACCTATGATTCAGGGTTTTCAAACCAATATTAGCTAACTGATTTACTAGTCCTCCAAAACAAAGCCAAAGAATGCTACAAAGTAGTGAATTAGAAACAGCTTTAGCAGATTTTAACAAACTAAAGTGCAAATGGGAGAGAGAAGTGTAGGGAGTTTTGCAACTGCCTCTGTGGGAATTTACCACAGCTATTCCCCGTAATCCTATAGACTAGGCAAAACACAACAATGTAATATATACCCCAGCAAAACCATACCTGATTATTATATCACATTTATTTTTATTTTTTGTGGGTATACAGTAGTTGTGTGTATAAATGGGGTACATGAGATACTTTGATACAGGCATGCAACGTGTAACAATCACAGCATGGTAAATGGGGTATCCATCTCCTCAAGCATTTACTCTGTATTACAAAAATTGAATTATATGATTTCAGTTATTTTAAAAGGTACAACTAAATTATTATTGATTATAATAATTGTCAATTATTGACAATTGCAGTGTTGTGGTATCAAGTACTACTGTTGTGCTACCAGTACAAACTGTGTTATCAGTACAAATACTACTGTTGTGCTATCAGCACAAATACCCTGTTGTGCAATCAAATAGTACCTCTACCTCTTATTCATTCTTTTTAACTATTTCTTGTACCCATTAGCCATCCTCACTTCCCTCCATGGCCCTACCAAACTGCCCCCCTACTATGCTTCTCAGCCTCTGGTAACCATCCTTCTACTCTCTATCTCCGTTGAGTTCAACTCAGTGGGATCCTTAGCGCCCATAAATAAGTGAGAACATGCAAAGTTTGTCTTTCTGTGCCTGGCTTATTTCATTTAACATAATAACCCTCATCCATGTTGTTAAAAATGACAGAATCTCATTCTTTTTTTCTGGCTCCACTGTGTATACATACTACATTTTCTTTATCCATTCATCTGTTGATTGACACTTATGTTGCTTCCAAATCTTGGCTATTTTCAACAATGCTGCAACAAACATGGGAATGTAGACATCTTTTCAACATACTGAGTTCCTTTCTTGTGAGTATATGCTTAGCAGTGAAATTGCTGGATTATATGGAAGCTCTAGTTTAGTTTTATGAGAAACCTCCAAGCTGTTTTCCATAGTGGTTGTACTAATTTACATTTCCACCAACAGAGTACCAAGCTTCCCATTTCTCCACATTCTCACTAGCATTTGCTGTTGCCTGACTTTTGGACAAAATTCATTTTAACTGGGGTAAGATGATATCTCATTGTAGTTTTGATTTGCATGTTTCTGATAATATAACTGCTTGCAATTCATATGCCTTCTTTTAAGAAATGTTTATTGAAATATTTTGCCCATTTTAAAGATCAGATTACTAGATTTTTTTGCTATACAGTAGTTTGAGCTGCTTATCTGTTCTAGTTATTCATCCTTTGTCAGGTGAATAGTTTGCAAATATGTTCTCCTATTCTGTGGGTTGTTTCCTCACTTTATTGATCATTTCCTTTGACATGCAGAAGATTTTTAACTTGATGTAACTTCATTTGTCCATATTTGCTTTCGTTGCCTGTGCTTGTCAGGTATTACTCAAGACATTTTTGCCAAGACCTGGAGAGACTTTCCCCAATGTTTTCTTGCAGTAGTTTTTTAATTTGAGGTCTTAGATTTCAGTATTTAATCCATTTTGATTTGACTTTTGTATATGGCAAGAGTTGGGGTTATAATTTCATTCTTTTGCATGTAGATATCCAGTTTTCCAAGCATGATTTATTGAAGAGATTGTCTTTTCCCTAATTTAAGTTCTTGGCACATTTGTTGAAAATGAGTTCAGTGAAAATGTATAAAATTTTTTTCTGGGTTATCTGTTCAATTCCATTGGTTTATGTGTCTATTTTTATGCCAGTACCAGGCTGCTACAGTTACTATAGCTTTGTAATATAATTTGAAGTCAGTTAATGTGATTCCTGCATTTAATCTGTGAATTGCTTTGGGTAATATAGACATTTTAACATACTAACACTATCGATCCATGAACATGGAATATCTTTCAATTTTTGTGTCTTCAAATTATTTTATGATTGTGTTATAGTTTTTGTTGTAGAAATCCTTTACTTCTTTGGTTGATTTCTATGTATTTAGTTCTATTTGTGGCTGTGATAAATGGTATTTCTTTTTAAATTCTTTTTCAGATTGTTCACTCTTGGCATATAGAAATGTTACTGATTCCTGCTGGGCGTGGTGGCTGATGCCTGTAATCCCAGCACTTTGGGAAGGTGAGGTGGGCAGATCACGAGGTCAGGAGATCGAGACCATACTGGCTAACACGATGAAACCCCGTCTCTACTAAAAATACAAAAAAAGTTAGCCAGGTGTGATGGTGGGTGCCTGTAGCCCCAGCTCCTTGGGAGGCTGAGGCAGGAGAATGATGTGAATCCAGGAGGCGGAGCTTGCAGTGAGCCAAGATTGCACCACTGCACTCCAGCCTGGGTGACAGAGCGAGACTCTGTCTCAAAAAAAAAAAAAAAAGCTACTGATTTTTATATATTGATTTGTATCCAGAAACTCTACTGAATTTATCAGTTCTAGTAGTTTTTGTGTAGTCTTCAGGGTTTTTACAAATATAAGATTATATCATCTGCAAAACAAGGATAATTTGTCTTCTTCCCTTTAGATGCCCTTTATTTCTCTCTCTTGTCTGATTGCTTTTGCTAGGACTTCCAGTACTATGAATAACAGTGGTGAAAGTGGGCATCCTGGTCATGTTCCAGATCTTAGAGAAGGGGATTTCAGTGTTTCCCTTGTCAGTATGATACTAGCTGTGGGTATGTCATATATGGCTTTTATTATGTTAATAATGTTCTTTCTCTACCCAGGTTTTTGAGGGTTTTTAATCATGATGGGATGTTGAATTTTAGCAAATGCTTTTTTTAAAATGCCTTAATTTAAATGATTATATAATCTTTTCCTTCATTTTGTTGATGTGATGTATCATTTGGATTGATTTGCAACCATTCTTGCATCCTTGTGATAAATCACAAGGGTGTGATAAATCACACATGATCATGAAGAATGATATTTTTAATGTATTGCTTAAAGGTTTGCTAGCATTTTGTTGAGGATTTTTGCATCAATATTAATTGGAGATATTGTAGTTTTCTTTTTTTAAAGTGTCTTTGATTTTGGTATAAAGGTAATTCTGGTGTTATAGAATGAGTTTGGAAGTATTCCCCATCTCTATTTTGTGGAATAGTTTCAGTAGGATTGGTGTTAGTTCTTTAAATATTTGTTAGAATTCAGTAGTGAAGCCATAGAATATTGGGGCTTTTCTTTACTGGGAGACTTTTTATTACAGCTTTGATCTCATTATTTGTTATTGGTCTGTTCATGTTTTGTATTTCTTTGTGTTTCAATTTTGTGTGTTTCTTGGCCCTAGTCTGGTCCACTCAGACCTGCTCCATGCTCACCATCAGGCAGCTGGTGGTCCTTCTTGAAGAGTGAGTGCAGCAGGGACCAATGGTTGGGCTGAAGCCCCTTCACCTCATGGGGACTCTCCAATACTCATTGAACTTCATGGTGAGGGACAGAGGACCCACCCTGGCTCTCAGCGGGTGAGCAGGGAATTCTTATTCAAGGAAGCCCCTGGGGCAGCCGCAGGAGGCAGCCCTTGGGAAAAAGCGCCCAAGGCCCCCCTCAACCGGCCATCCTGCCTCCTCTGCAGGACCTTCTCTTCCCCTCTTTCCCTCCCTCCTGAGGTGAAAAGGAGGGGAGGAGACCACGGAGCCCGCTGTGTCAGGGAAACCTGGCCCTTCCTTTTGAGCGTCCAGGGGACTCGCATGGGTCTCGCCCCTTCTCCAGGACCTGGAAGCTTCTCTCTCTGAAGAGCCCTGAGTTCCAGTCTCAAGTGTCTCATTCCCCATTGCCTCCTGCTTCTCCTTTCATCCCTGCCACCACCACCTGGGGCTCACACTCCCTGCCTTTGGGCTTCAAATGTTGTACTACGTGCTTGACCCACTAGCCTGCTTAATCTTCAAAATCACTCTATCAAAAAGACATTTTAGGCTGGGCATTGTGGCTGAAGCCTGCAATCCCAGCACTTTGGGAGACCCAGATGGGCTGATTACTTGAGTGTATGAGTTACAGACCAGCCTGGGAAACATAACAAGATCCTGTCTCTACAAAAATAGAAAAAAAATTAGTGGAGTGCTGTGGCACATGTCTGTAATCCCAACTACTTGGGAGGCTGAGGTGGGAAGATTGCTTGAGCCTGGGATGTCGAGGCTGCAGTGAGCTGAGATAACGTCACTGCACTCCAGCCTGGGCAACAGACTGAGACCCTGTCTCAAAATAAAAATAAAAATAATTTAAAAAGCAAAATTGCCAAAATCATTCATTTAACCAATAAGATGAGCACCTACCTATCAGGGACAATAAAAGTTTAAAGGGGCCAACAATTATGAAGGCAGTATTGAATTCACTTGAAATATGAAGAACACCACATTGGGTGAATTTAGATAGGAAGGCCAAGGAGATATTCCTAGGAATATCATTATATATGGAAAACACTGAAAAAATACACTGCGGTGTTTGAGAAAATAATGGCCATAGAAAGATTTCATGGGCCTTCCAGCTTATGAAAAAATCAACTGAAATTGCTCGACATTAGGTTAGAACATTAAAAAGGAAAAATAAGCCATTATAGAAGGAGAGAATTGGAACAGGGGACAAGAATGACCCATTTCCCAGTCTCTTCCTAGAACAGGGCTGGGGAAAAATCTGTGGTCATCACATTCACCATTGCATAAACACATATTCTTTCTGTATGTCAGCAAGGAGCAAGGGCTACCAAGACAAGGCAAGGAAAAGGAATAGAGAATATTTCTGGGTGCTTTTCTGTAGGGTGATCAGGAAAGGCCTCACTGAAAAAGAGACATTAGAGAAGAGCAAGTGAGAGAGAGAGAGTCATAGAGAGATCTGTGGGAAGAGCATTCCATGTGAGGGCAACAGACACTGCAAAGACCCTGAGGCAGGGAGTGCTTGGCATGTCTGAGGAGCCAGAAAAAGGCCAGTGGGGCTGAAATGGAATAAGTGAGGAGTAATAGGGGCAGAACACATATGGCCTTAGAGATCATGGCTCTAGGTGTTTTGTTTTATTTTCCAATTTTTAAAATTGTGTTAAAATACACATAACATAAGCGTCTGGGATCCCACAGGATGCTGGCCCCAAACGGGCCAATTTGTCCTGTCTCTGTGGGATTTCTTGGTTCTAGAAGATCAGATTTGGTCTGGGTCACCCAAATCTGTCTGTACCCCAACCTCCACTGTCTGCTCTTACCTCCCTAGGTGCTGGCTCAGGTACTGGGCAAACTTTACCAGGAATATATACATTGTGTGGAATTTCTTAGCTTCCATTTCAACAAAGTTGAAACTTGGGGGAAATGATTTGCCAAGGGTTACAACTTGGGGAAAATGATGATAGTTTGCTTTACAAATTGTTCTAGTTAACCAATAAAAGTATGGCTTGCGTACCCAGGTACAGTGGAATTCGAGGTAAACAGCAGAACAGATGCATGCTCAGGTACATTTGAGTTGGAGATGAAACAGCAAAACAGATGCGTGCTCAGGTACACTTGAATTCGAGGTGAACAGCAGTATGCATGCGTGCCCAGCTACACTTGAATTCGAGATAAACAGCAGAAAAGATGCGTGCCCAGGTACACTTGAATTTGAGATAAACAGCAGTATGGATGCATGCTCAGGTACACTTGAATTCAAGGTGAACGGCAGCACGATGTGTGCCCAGCTACACTTGAGTTCGAGGTAAACATCAGCACGATGCATGCCCAGATACACTTGAATTCGAGATAAACAGCAGAACAGATGTGTGCTCAGCTACACTTGAATTCAAGGTAAACAGCAGAACAGATGCGTGCTCAGGTACACTTGACTTCAAGGTGAACAGAGCACGAGGCATGCCCAGATAACACTTGAATTCAAGATAAACAGGAGAACAGATGTGTGCTCAGCTACACTTGAATTCGAGGTGAACAGCAGTATGCATGCATGCCCAGATACACTTGAATTCAAAGTAAACAGCAGCCCAGGTACACTTGAATTCAAGGTAAACAGCTGTATGCATGTTTGCCCAGCTACACTTGAATTTGAGATCAACAGCAATATTGAATTTTCTACCAAAAATGCATACGCTCTGTCTCTGAATAAATGTGCAAGAAATGAAAGTTCTACATGCCCAACAACTCTTTGCTTCCATTTCCTTACGGTCATGAAGCCACACCTGCCTGGAGCTACTAATCTATTTCCTGAGTATCAGAACCCTCTTGCTCATTTGGGGAATCCATCTCCCTGCAGTTGACCTGTGGACCTCCAGCATCCCTGGGCAGCCTGAGGACCCTAAACCCTGTAGTTCAGTTTATGACACGCAGGCTTGGAGGAATTTCCCTCCATAAGGCTGCTGTGAACTCCCACGCCAGGAGAAATTAAAATTTGTAATACGGCGGAGATCCCTGAATGAGCTTTTCTCCCTGATACATGTCAGCGAACTCAGTGTGTCTTTGGAAATCCGGAAACCTCCTTTTCTCAGTTCAGGCTGCCTGCATCATGCTGGTTTGCTTCCTGCAACAAAACAGATCATCCAGACATCTCTCTGTTTTCCTTCGAATATTCCCCACGCTACCACGCCATTCGTGGGCAGGACCTCAGTGCCTGAGGTCAGAATAGAGACACCTCTGACATCCCATGGCTGTACCTGCAAATAACCCTTCCTCGGCAGTCGCTGAAGCCACACCTCTACACAGCTGTCTGTTGTCTTACAGTGGCATAAGCATAAAAGAGATTTTTTTTGACATGTATTATAGCACCTGCTGGCTTTGTTTCCCTCCCTTATACCATAATATTGCTTGTTGATTTGTATCAACGGATTTGCATCTTCTGCTCACCACACACACACACACACACACACACACACACACAGACACATCCAACCCACTCCCCCCACTAGTGACTAGGTACACTTGAATTCGAAGTAAATAGCACACACAAGAGATATGTCCAGCACGTGATTCTCACAGGCCTGATTTCACAGCGGTGCTGGAGGCAAACCTCGCAGCCTCCAGCCTGTGCAGACGGCATCATGACAAATTGTATAAATATGTGCAAATTGTCCAAATGATGTCATGTGTGCCCCAGCCTGCTCTCCGAGCGGGCAGAACGCTTCAGCGGAAGGTCAGGGCAGGCCTTGCTCTGAATTCAATTGAGGTAATTGCATTCAATTTGCTTAAATGTATCACAGAGAAAAGCCCTGTCTGTTGATCTCAATCGTATTAAGAAGTTTATTTTCCTCCGGGGCCGGACTCCACGGCCTCACGGAGAGGAAGCCTTCTCTCGGTTATGTCCTTCTTTCTCCTGCTTGATTCCAGGTCCTGGGGGCAGCCCTGGGAATGCCAGGGAGGGCCCCCCGCCCCCGCCACAAGAAATACCTTATGGCTCTCTCCCTAGCCACCTGCAGGTCTCGGAATGGCCGCAAATAAGCGTGAGGATTTCTGTGCTTAGGGAATAGTTTGCCAGCTCTTTGCAGGTGTGGTTTGACGACGCCAGTGAGTGAACAAAGCCTGAAGTTTCACCCCAAAAGATCGTTCTGTGGTTTGCCTACCATGATTCAACAGCCCAGGATCTGCTCGGCACAGACAACCTGAAGTGTAAAGAGGCTCCTGAGAGCCGGGTCCCACCTCGGCCCCAGACACCCCTCCTGCACCGACCCAGTGAGCCCCCAAAAGTCATCTCTACCAGAGGTTCTCCTCATTTCTGAGAAGAGGGAAGCAGGGCCCATGCGTTTTGAGGTTGCCTCTGGCTCCAACGCGGTGTCACGCAATGCCAGCCTCATGAGGGTGAGAGTCCTCTGAATGGCCCACGCTCTCTTGTGACAATGCCACTTGTCTGTGAAGGAGAAGGCCAAGCTGACTCGCACGCTGAGTGACCCAAGGATGGAGGGGGTCCCCGGGGTGGGTACCGCACCTCCTTCTTTGCAGACAAGGAGGGGGCGGCTCTGAGACCCACAGGGATGTACCTGAAATCATATCAATTATTTTTTCTGACCGGAGTGGAAGAGTATTAAAAAATCAGTAACAGGAGGAATTTTTTTCCCGACCGTCTTTGGCTCCCTCTCTCGCCACCCTTTTTCTTCCTCCATCTACCCAAAAACATTTTCCCGCTGTCTTTTTGCAAAGCCTCTTCTCTACTCCTGCTCACCACGCTCTTTTAACCCATCTACCTCCCCAATTTTTCCCTGCCATCTTTTCACAAAGCCTTCCCCTCTTCCCACTCGCCCTCTTCTTCCTCTATCCTGCTTGCCACCCTCTTTTTGCCCTCCATCTACCCCAAAGTATTTTCCCCATCGCCTTTTTCCCAGTCCTCTTTCCCCACTTCCTCTGGCCACACTTTCTATTCTCCTCCCGCTTGCCACCCTCCTTTCCCCCTCCATCTACCCAAACACTTTTTACCCACTGTCTTTTCTTTCTACACTTTCTTTTCTGCCTAACATCTTTTCGCAAAACCTTTTCTCTTTCCCGCTCGGCACCCTCTTTACCCTTCTCCCACTGGCCACCCTCTTTCCCCGCTCCATCTACCCAAAAGCTTCTCTCCTCACTGTCTTTTCGCAAAACCTTCTCTCCCTCCTGCTCGCCACTCTCTCTTCCCCCTCCCTCTCTGCAACCTCTTTTCTCCTCCCACTTGTCACCCTTTTCCTCCCTCCATCTACTCAAAATCTTTTTACCCACAGTCTTCTTTCCCTTTCTTCTCTCCCCACCATATTTTTGCAAACCTTCTCTCCTTCCTGCTCATCCCCGTTCCCCCCTCACAACCCTCTCTTACCCCCTTCCATCTACCCAAAAACTTTTTCCCCACCATCTTTCTGTGAAACCTTCTCTCCCTCCTGTTCACCACCCTGTTTTTCCCCCTCCATCTACCCCCCAATTTTTTTTTCCCAACATCTTTTCCTCACCGTCTCTATGCAATGCCTTCTCCGGCTCGCCATCCTTTTTTCCTTTTGGCACTAACCACCCTCTTTACTCGAGGTCTAGGAGAAGGTGGGGACCGTGCCCAACGCTGGCGGCTGGAGCCTTGGCCACCGTGGCTCGCCTGGCTGCGGTTGGTGGTGGCGACGGAGACTGCATCTCTGTTAGAGTAGTAGAAAGGTGGCAGGGTAGGTGCGCTCTCTGCGGCCGCACTGCCCGCTTGCGGGGTGGTGGGGGAGCGGGTTTGGTGTGCTTTTGGAGCTGCACTGCCTGCCGCGGGGGGCTGGTGGGTGGCACTATCAGGTGTTGAATTGCTGGCAGTGGGGCAGGTTTGCTGCGCTATCAGAGTCTACACTGCCTAAGGTGGCGGGGGGTTGGAGGCAGGTTGTGTGTGCCATCGTGCACTGCCAGCGGCGGGTGGTGGGGTGTTAGGGGCATTATTAGCTGCTACACTGGCCGATGCAGGGGGCGGGTTGGGTGAGCTATCGTGAGCTACAATGTCAGCAACAAAGCCAACTGGCAGGCAGTCGGGGGTGCTTTAGGGGAGTTGTGAAATGTTGCATTGTCCGTGGGGAAAAGGGGAAGGTGGGGTCGGGGGGTTAGTTGGGTGCACTACCCCGGGCGTTCACTGCCCGCGACAGGAGCAGACTGGGGGCGCTATCTGGGGCTATACTGCTTGTGGTCCGGGTGGGGGGCGGGTTTAATGGGGTGCTATTTGATGCTGCAACACCCGTGGCAGGGATGGGTTGTGGACACTATCGAGTGTTACACTGCCAGGAGAAGAGGGGTCGTTTTGGGGGCGCTATCAGGGTTACACTGCCTGCAGCAGTCTCTGGGTGTGTTGTGGGCACAATCCGGGGGCTAAGCTTGTGGTGGAGGGGGCAGGTTAGGGGCGCTATGGGGGAAAGCTGCACTGCTGCTTCCAGCAGCAGGTTGTGGAGGTGGCCACGACCGTGGTGGCCTCTGAGGAAGGGGCCCTTCTCCTCTTCCCGGACTCAAGGCTCTAGAGGGTGAACAACTTCTGCTCGTTCTGGAGCGCGGAGGGTGCACAGAGTTTTTGCGGCAATCCTCTGACCACCGCAGGGCCCTCACACCCACCATGGTTACCCGGCCCTTGCCCTCTTGCTCTGTGTTGTGGGGACCATCTGGGAGCCCCAGGCATGGAGTAGTGGGCACCACGGGGGCTCAGGGTCCTGTGGGTGGAGGAGTCAGGAATGGGAACTGGTACTTGGGTGGGGGGGACTGGCTGGGTCTGAGTTTCTGCTGTTCTTGCTCCCCAAGGAGCCGCGGACACTGTGGTGTCTCCAGTCCCCACCCCAGGTCAGGAGGCCAGCTTGGTCTAGGAGGAGAGGCTGGACTTTGGAGGGTGGGTGTGAGTGCCTTCGCTGAAACTGGCCCCAGCCACCCAGTGGGCAGCATGACAGGGTGAGGCTCTAACACTGCCACTTTCTGCACCCTATTGTAGGTTTTTCTGGCATTGTCTGCCCAGCTGCTCCAAGCCAGGCTAATGAAGGAGGAGTCCCCTGTGGTGAGCTGGAGGTTGGGGCCTGAAGATGGCACAGCTCTGTGATTCATCTCCTGTGGTTGTGGCGGCCACGGTGATGGGGACGGCAGCTCAACAGGAGCGGTAGGAGGGTACCCGTGGAGGCCAAGTGGTAGGAGCCTTGGAGGGTGGGCAGGTGCATGGAGGGTGACAGCAGCGCTGATTCCTTTGGCGTCGGTGCTAATGGTGGCAGCAGCAGCAAGTCTAGGGGCCAGGAAGGAGAAGTAGGAGAGCTTTGGGGCCCGGCCCGGCCTGGGGTGGGTAAGAAGCTGCTGGTTCTGTACTGCAGGCCTCAGTGACAGTGGTGGAGGTGCAGCCAGGGCAAGGAGGAGTCCTCCCCCTTCTCCTGTGGTCTCTGGTCTCTGGACGGTGCTGTCCTTCTGCTGGCATCTGAGCCAGGTGTGAGTGGCAGCATTGTTTCATTCTTAACAGAATTTAGGGGCTTGCTATTTGTGTATCTTTTTGTTTTTGGTTGTGATAACCCTTAAGGGACAAAAGGCTTCTTTGGCTGGGTTTTGGTGTGGTGGGATCCCCCCATGTAAGACACAGGGTGCTTTCCTGGCAAGCTGTGTGTTGGAGGGAGTTCACCAAGGGGAAGAAAGGGAACCTCTCAGGAAGGTGGCTGCTGTGGCAGGTCCCCTGCCTCTGGGCACCCTTTGGGACACCTAGTTTCCCCTGTAGAAGAGGGGAGGCTTAGACCGGTATCACTTGTATCATCATAGAGGCATCCTGGCTGGGCCAGTTGATTTGACCTTCCCACTTCTTCAGCCCACCTGCCCATGGTGTCACCTGGGGAAAGTGGAACCTCAGGCCACAGGGGCAGAGGCTTCTCCAGCAGACTGATTGCTATAGCAGATTCTGTTCTGCCTGCTGCTCAGGAGGGCTTCTATGGCCACCGATCACTGCAATCTCCACCTCCTGAGATCAAGCGGTTCTCCTGTCTTAGCCTCCCAAGTAGCTGGGATTACAGGTGCGCTACCATGGCCGGCTAATTTTTTGTTGTTGTTGTTTGTCTTTTTTTGAGATGAGTCTCGCTCGAGATGAGTCTCGCTCTGTTGCCCAGGCTGGAGTGCAGTGGCGTGATCTCGGCTCACTGCAAACTCCACCTCCTGGGTTCACGCCATTCTCCTGCCTCAGCCTCCCTCCCGAGTAGCTGGGACTACAGGCGCCTGCCACCATGCCCGGCTAATTTTTTGTATTTTTAATAGAGATGGGGTTTCACCGTGTTAGCCAAGATGGTCTTGATCTCCTGACCTCATGATCTGCCCACCTCAGCCTCCCAAAGTGCTGGGATTACAGGTGTGAGCCACCGTGCCTGGCCTATGCCTGACTAATTTTTGTATTTTTAGTAGAATACTAAAAATACAGGGTTTCACCGTGTTTGCCGGGCTGGTCTTGAACTCCTGACCTCAAGTGATCTCCTCTGCCTTGGCCTCCCAGAATGCTTGGATTACAGGCATGAGCCACCATGCCCAGCTCTGATCTCTTATTTTTATTAAAGTTTTGAAATGCCACTCCCTAAAAAGGCTGCATCAATTTGTAATGTCATTAGCAATGTGTGATAGGTCTAGTTTTATCAAACCTTTGTCAAGTATAATATACTAAAATCTTTATCTTAACAACTGAAAAAAAGTACTTTAGTTCTAAGTTTTTGCTTACTTGATTAGTAGGACTAACGAATATTTTACATTTCTTTTTCTTTTTTCTTTGAGACCTGAGTCTCACACTGTTGCCCAGGTTGGAGTGCCGTGGTGTGATCTTGGCTTACTGCAACCTTTGTGTCCCAGGTTCAAGCAATTCTCCTGCCTCAGCCTCCCAAGTAGCTGGGATTACAGGCACCCACCACCACGCCCAGCTAATTATTTGTATTTTTAGTAGAAATGGGGTTTCACTATGTTGCCCAGGCTAGTCTCGAGCACCTGATCTCATGATCCACCTGCCTTGGCCTCCCAAAGTGTTGGGATTACAGGCATGAGCCACCGCGTCAGCCTTTTTTTGAATTTTATTATTTGTGTTTCTTGTGAATTGTCCAGTCGTGTTTTGTCCGTAGTTCATTAGGGTGGGGGCATTCTAACTGTTTCATATTATTAATTTAAGCTTGTTGTATGACATACTTTAAGACATTTGCTCTAAGAATTTCACCTCATTTCATTGTATAGGTAATTATCTTTTGTGTAGTGAAAAGTCCCATTATTTCTTTTAGTTCCTTTAAGATTTTATTCAATTATTTATAGAAGTAGTAAGATAAATATTTGTAGATTAGGTAAACAAAGCATTCGAATTTTTGACTTTTAGAAAGTAAAAAACATTTGATTTAATGTCTATTTTTGTTCATTCCCATTTCTTATCTAATTAATAGAACACAGTACTGGGAGGAGGAACAAAAATTTAATCATGATATTGCTGTTTTTCATAATAATCTAGGGCTAGTGATAAGTCCTCTCTTTCATCAAGAAAATATTGAAGGCCGGATGCCATCACCTGTAATCCCAGCACTTCAGGAGGCTGAGGCAGGCTGATAGCTTGAGCTCAGGATTTCAAAATCAGTCTGGGCAAAATCGTGAGATCCCGTCTCTACAAAAAAATAAAAAATAAAAAATTAGCTGCATGTGGTATGCACCTGTTGCCCCAGCTGCTCGGGAGACTGAGGAGGGTGGATCACTTGAGCCTAGGAGATTGAGGCTGTAGTGAGCTGTGATCATGCCACTGCACTCTAGCCTGGTGGCAGAGCAAGACCCTGTCTCAAAAAGAAAAAAAAAAAGAAAGAAAGTATTGAGAAGTTAACTTATTTCATTACCTTAATGAAAAATATTTAAGGCCGGGTGCAGTGGGTCACACCTGCAATCCCAGCACTTTGGGATGCTGAGGTGGGTGGATCACCCTGAGGTCTAGAGTTTGAGATCAGCCTGACCAACATGGCGAAACCTCTTCTCTACTAAAAATACAAAAATGAGCCAGGCATTTTTCTGTTAAGTTGATCATCCTTTTTAAATGATTTGTAAATAATTTTTGCATGCTAAGAAAATAAGTATTTGTTATATAATTCTAGATTCTAAATATTTTGAAGCTGTAAATGAGGTTTTAAACTCTGAGATCAGTTTTCTAATTTTGAAATAAAGGGAATCTCCATTGAAATTTACAAGTAGGGGCTGGTGATTGCAGAGTCCAATGCATAATTTATAGTTTTTCCTATTCTGGGTGCAGTTGTCATTTTAACCTGAATGCCAGGTAGTTATCTTTATAAAACTATCTTTTCTGAGTTATAGAGGTAGCATTGGGGTGGTGGAAAAAAAAACACCCTGTGCGTCTATATGTGCAGTTTTGCCAGAGGCAATTTTTATTTTTATTTATTTATTTATTTATTTATTTATTTATTTATTTATTTATTTATTTTTTGAGGTAGGATCTCACTCTGTTACCCAGGCTGGAGTGCAGTGATGCAATCATGGCTCCTTGCAGCCTCAACCTTCCTGGCTCAAGTGATCCTCCCTCTACTCAGCCTCCACAGTAGCTGGTACTACAAGTGCATACCACCACACCCGGCTAATGTTTAAATTTTTAGTAGAGACAAGATATCACTATGTTGCCCTTTCTTCCTTCACCAAAAAAAGCTGATAAACTGGCTTATTATATAACAAGGAATTCTCATTTTATTCTATTTATATTGTATTATTATTCTTTAATTTCAGTGATGCGAAGCAGTGTTTTTTGGAGGTTTTGAGTGTGAGCTTTCTCATCAGACACTGAAGAGTTTTTGAGCCTTAACTCCATTACTTAATTAGCTGGGTGACCCAGACCACTTCATTGTACAGCTCTGTTCTTGTGCTGGGGAGGGCATTCACACAAAATACAATGAAATTGTGCTTCCTGGTGGTTCTGATGTGGCTTTAGGCAAGTTCATTAAACACTGCGCTTTCAATAAGATAATGCATGTGGAATGCTGAGTACAGTGCCTTTAAGGCACTTAACGGGATATGAGAACAGTTCCATAGCCCTTCATTTTTACTTTTGATTAAGAGTTGTTTACTAATAACTAACTGGGTGAGTTATAAATGGGGAAGTAGGGTCACTGTGAAGTGGCTATGAAATAGCATAGAGGATATATATAAAAAGGTGTATTTTTACTACATATTTTCAAACTACATATTTCATTTTAGTTTGGAGAACTTTACTGAAGAATAAAGAAGTAGTAGTATGTGAGTTTGGATCATTTCTATGGTTAGGTGGTGGCTGCACTAAGGCCTTTCCAATTCTTAGTCCTGTGAGAGGTAGATAGGGTTGTGGGGGGTAGGGGAGAACAGATAAATGAGATACATTTATATTTTTTTGCATGGTAACTTATAAGGCATTGTCAAGAGAGGGAATTCATTGGAGGCAAAGAAAAATATAAAACATAGTGTATATAGGGCTTTGTAGCATCCGTGGTTTCAGGCATTTATGGGAGCCAGGCAGGGGTGGGGTATGGGGTTGAAATGTATTTCCTATGGATAAGCACAGGACTACTTTATATCACTTAATCCAAGACCCTCTTACTGGTGAGGAATCCAGCATTTAAATTTATGTATGCATATGATAAAGCTAGAGTTTTTCCAGATCTGAGACTCAAAGCTCTTTGTATTTTCATTTATACTCCAGCTCTTTTGAGGAGCTTTAAAGTCTATTTACAAAGACAGGAAAAACAAGAACGGACATAGTGGCTCACGCCTGTAATCCCAGCACTTTGGGAGGCTGAGGCCGAGACCAGCCTGGTGAATATAGTGAAACCCCGTTATCTACTAAAAATACAAAAATTAGCCCGGTGTGGTGGTGTGTGCCTGTAATCCCAGCTACTCAGGAGGCTGAGGTAGGAGAATTGCTTGAACCTGGGAGGCAGAGGTTGCAGTGAGCTGTGCCACTGCACTCCAGCCTGTGTGCCAGAGACTCTGTGTCAAAAAAAAAAAAAAAAAAAAAAAAAAAAAGGCCGGGCACGCGGTAGCTCATGTCTGTAATCTCATTGCTTTGGGAGGCCAAGGCAGGCAGATTACCTAAGGTCAGGAGTTTGAGACCAGCCTGTTCAACATGGCAAAACCCTGTCTCTACTAAAAATACAAAAATTAGCTAGGCGTGGTGGCAGGCATCATAATCTCAGCTACTCGGGAGGCTGAGGCGGGAGAATGGCTTGCACCCGGGAGGCGGAGGTTGCAGTGAGCTGAGATGGCACCCGTCAGCGCACTTCAGCGTGGGTGACAGAGCGAGACTCTGTCTCAAAAACAAAAAGCAAACAAAAAACAAACAATAACAAAAATCCTAGGAAAAACATACATGCAACAGAATGTTAAAGACGAGATTCTAAGGCTTTTTTTTTTTTTTTGGAGACAATCTCACTCTGTCACCCAGGCTGGAGTGCAGTGGTGCGATCTTGGCTCACTGCAGCCTCCGCCTCCCTGGTTAAAGCAATTCTCTGCCTCAGCCTCCCAAGTAGCTGGGATTACAGGCGCCTGCCACCAATCCCGGCTAATTTTTGTAGTTTTAGTAGAGATGGGGTTTCACCATCTTAGCCAGGCTGGTCTTGAACTCCTGACCTCGTGATCCATCTGCCTTGGCCTCCCAAAGTGCTGGGATTACAGGCATGAGCCACTGCTCCTGGCAGAGATTCTACGTTTTTTGAGAATAGTGACTGTGTTTCTTGGGTCACGGCTCTATCTTATACATCTGGCACAGTGTGTGTGTGTAGCAGGTGTTTAATATTTGTTAAACACAAGTGGTCCTTAATATCAAACAGCATGGGATTTAAGACATGAACTTGGGTTTGAGTCTCAGCACTTTCACTTCTTAGTTGTATGACCTTGGCCATTTAATCCCTTTGATCTTGAATTTCCTTATCCGAAAAATAGGGGACGTACTAATTAACATCTATTGTGATGGGTTGTAGTGAGAATTAAATGATAATGTGTACAAAATACCTAACTTGATTGGATTTGTGGTACGCAGTAGCTATAATGACCATTTTAACCCCAATATGAGAAGGATTCACTCATCACACTGTTGTATACTTCGTAGCTATTACTTCTTTAATCCCCAAGGACTTGTTTAAAAAAGTGTTCTTCAGTTTCTACTTCCCAGTTCCCTTGTGGAACTGGTAAAAATTTAAAATATCTTAACATAATATTTTATTTCAAATGATAAACAGTAAGGTAAAATGTGGTTTTTCTTGGACAACATATGGTAGAATGATGTCTGGAATATTTAGTTATGTCATTTAATACTTTTTTCCTTACCAGTTTTTAAAAAAATTATTTTATTTTAGGTTCGGGGGTAAACATGCAGGTTCGTTACATGGCTAGATTATGTAATGCTGAGGTTTGGCCTGCTAGCGCAGCCATCATCCAAAGTGACCCTAGTACCCAATAAGTAGTTTTCACCTGTGTACCTCCTCTTCTACCTTCTCTTTTGGAATCTCTGGTCTATTACTTCCATCTTTATGTTCACATGTACTCATTGTTTAGCTCCCACTTAGAAATGAGACCATGTGGTATTTGATTTTCTGGTTCTGAGTTACTTCTTTTAGGATAAAGGATGAAAAAGAATGTAGCCTCCAGCTCCATCCGTGTTGCTGCGAAGGACATGATTCCATTCTTTTTTATGGCTGTATATTTTTACCTTTTTTGCAAGGGGGAGAGGATTTAAATATGGACCAGCATAATGAAGAAAATATCTGTAATCCCCCTATTCACATAACCCCTGCTAGTTTAAAAAAAGTTCGTGTAGGCTGAGCATGGTGGCTCACACCTGTAATCCCAGCACTTTGGGAGTCCAAGGCTGGAGGATCACTTGAGCTTAAGAGTTTAAGACCAGCCTGAGTAACATAGTGAAACCTCATGTCTAAAAAAAATAAAAATTAGCCAGGTATGGTGGTGCATGCCTGTAGTCCCAGCTACTTGGGAGGATTGCTTGAGGCCAAGAGTTCGAGGCTGCAGTAAGCTGTGATTGTGCCACTGCACTCCACCAGGCGTTTAAAAAAAAAAGTAAATAATTAGAAAATTTAAATAGTGTAAACTAGAGGCCTCTCCTATTAGTTTGCTAGAGCTACCATAACAAAATACCACAAACTGAGTGACATAAGTGACACTATTTTTTTTTTTTTTTGAGACGCAGTCTCACTCTGTCGCCAGGCTGCACGATCTCGGCTCACTGCAGCCTCTGCCTCCCAGGTTCAAGTGATTCTCCTACCTCGGCCCCCTGAGTAGCTGGGACTTCCAGCCTCCAGAATTGAGAAATTTAATTTCTTTTAATTTTAAAAAATTAAGAGTGACACTCGGCCGGGTGCAGTGGCTCATGCCTATAATCCCAGCACTTTGGGAGGCTAAGGCGGGCAGATCACGAGGCCAGGAGATTTAGACTATCCTGGCTAACACGGTGAAACCCCGTCTTTACTAAAAATACAAAAAGTTGGTCGGGCGTGGTGGCTCATGCCTGCAATCCCAGCACTTTGGGAGTCCGAGGTAGGCGGATAACCTGAGGTTGGGAGTTTGAGACCAGTATGACCAACACGGAGAAACCCCGTCTCTACTAAAAATACAAAATTAGCTGTGCATGGTGGTGCATGCCTGCAATCCCAGCTACTTGGGAGGCTGAGGCAGGAGAATCGCTTGAACCCGGGAGGCAGAGATTGCACTAACCCAGATCACGCCATTGCACTCCAGCCTGAGCAACAGGAGCAAAACTCCATCTCAGGGAAAAAAAAAAAAGTCTAAGTAGTCCCAAAAACATAAAATTTGAGCCTCAAATAAGAACTGTTTTAAAATTTTAATATATTGCGTTTTTTCGCCATATAATCCCAGGTATTCTTCAGGTTAGAACTCAGTTTCACAAAAAAGGGTGTGCTTGAAAAACTTACCAAAATCTCCTGATTAGATACTTTTTTCATTTGTTTCTGTTTTTTTGAGACAGAGTCTCGCTCTGTTGCCCAGGCTGGAGTGCGGTGGCACAATCTTGGCTTACTGCAACCTCAGCCTCCCGGGTTCAAGCGATTCTCTTGCCTCAGCCTCCCGAGTGGCTGGGACTACTGGCACACACCACCATGCCTGGCTAATTTTTGTATTTTTAGTAGAGACAGGGTTTCACCATGTCGACCATGCTGGTCTTGAACTCCTGACCTCAGGTGATCCACCCACCTTGGCCTTCCAAAGTGTTGGGATTACAGGCGTGATCCACCACGCCTGGCCACAACATACTTATTTAGCAGGTGTGGATATGTGTATTTACACAGACTTACTTGTAAATAGATGTATAAATGTATACCCATAATGAATGAAATTGATGAAATTATATATATTTATATATTCATTATAAGGGGTTACATTTTTCCCCCAGCCTAGAAAGCTTCACTACATAACATGATTATGTGGGAATTTGAGAGTTGGATCGCTTTGCATTACTGTAAATGATAGAGCTTTATTTTAAAGTACTTTTTATTCTAAAGGTATATGTGCTTTTCATAAATTCAAATTCTAACAAAAGGTATACAGCACAAATTCAGTTTTACTCCCCAGAGGTTATCACTGGAAACTTTTTTTGTATATTTTTCCAGATGTTTTTGGTTTGTAGATAAGACATGTATGTACTTAGAAAAAAAGTACAGACATAGGCATATATGTTCTTTGAAAACAAATGGAATTAGGCCGGGCACGGCGGCTCACACTTGTAATCCCAGCACTTTGGGAGGCCAAGGCGGGCGGATCATGAGGTCAGGAGATGGAGACCATCCTGGCTAACACGGTGAAACCCGGTCTCTACTTAAAAATACAAAAAATTAGCCGGGCATGGTGGTGGGCGCCTGTAGTCCCAGCTACTTGGGAGGCTGAGGCAGGAGAATGGCGTGAACCCGGGAGGCAGAGCTTGCAGCGAGCCGAGATGGCACCACTGCACTCCAGCCTGGGCCACAGAGCGAGACTCCGTCTCAAAAAAAAAAAAAAAAAAAGGGACCACAAATGGAATTATACTATAAATACTGTTTTGTAACTTACTTTTTTTTGGCATACTAGTATATGTTACACATCTTTTCATAGGTATATCATTATTAATGTAGGTGCAGTTCAGTAATGATTGAAATGAAGTTTTCATTATATTCTATTTTTGAAAAATTACCAATAACTACATATATAACTGAAATCACATTATGTAACTGTCAGTATAAAGGAATGGCTCAGGTAAAACCCAATAGAAGTTGTATATTTAATATTTTTAATAATTTTTTTGATTAAAAAGTTAAAACTTGTACTACATGGCTATTAGGGTAAGGAAGTATGATCTCTATAACGTACATGGTATTTTAAAAATATCTTATTCTGGTGTGTCTTCTTGATTGTAAAACCCCACTTAACATTTTGGGCTTCTATTTACATCTTTTTACTTTAAAGTAACACTATTCTGTGGTTATTCTTGTAGCATATTAAAGTGATATTTTAAGGAATACTTAACCAAATTCTATATAAAATGTATCTACTCTAAGTTAGAAATCTTGGTGCACTTACTGGTCTTATGATCTCAGAAGTCACTTAAGATCCTGAGCTCTGTATTAAGCCAGTGCTGGTTCAAGTTCTGGATCTACCATTGAATAATTGACCATGACTTCTTTATACTTCAGTTTCCCCAACTGTTGAATAGAAATAATGATTGTTGTGATGAGTCCATAAAAAATACAGTCTTACTGACTTTATGGTGGCCGAAATTTCAAGAGTAACACAATAACAGTTAAGTCATACTGGGACCCAGGCTAATCTTTTCTCCATTGCCCTAGGCATTGATGTCCACCTGGCAAATGAGGGTGAGAAGTGGTGAGGGATTGCATGGGAGGTTTGGGGACAAGGCCTGCGAGTAGTAAAGAGGCATCTTTCACTTTTGCCCACATTTCATTGTCCAGACCAGTCATGTGAAAGGGAAGCTGGAAAATGTAGTTTAGCCATATGCCAGGAGGAAAAGGAAACGCTTTGGTAAATAGACAGTTTTTGCCACCAGTGCTAAGCACAGTTCCTGGAAGATGGTTTTCAAGTCATTAAGCAAGTCACTTTTCACCTCTCCAGGTCCGTGTTTCTTTCTGTAAAGTGGGAAGGGGGATGATAATGAAAACTTCTATGAAGCACTGTTTTGGGAGAACTATATGTTATAACCATCTTAACTCACTTAATTCTTACAAAAGTCCTCTGAAGTAAAGACTATTATTGTCCTTTTTTTTTCTTTTTTATCAGCTGAGGAAGCTAAGGCTCAGAGTGAGTCATGGACACAGGATTTGAACCCAGGCAGTCTTTTCTGTAGGGTCTGTGCTTTTATTTATTTTTATTTTTATTAATTTTTTTTTTGAGATGGAGTCTCATTCTGTCGCCCGGGCTGGAGTGCAGTGGTGTGATCTCAGCTCACTGCAACCTCACCTCTCAGGTTCAAGCACTTCTCCTCCCTCAGCCTCCCAAGTAGCTGGGATTATAGGTGAGTGCTACCACGCCAGGCTAATTTTTGTATTTTTAGTAGAGTCGGGGTTTCACTGTGTTGGCCAGGCTGGTCTTGAACTCCTGACCTCAGGTGGTTCACCTGCCTCAGCCTCCCAAAGTGCTGGGATTACAGGCATGAGCCACTGCACCTGGCCTCAGGCATAATGTGATATCATTTATAAATATTAGAGAATGTAGTTCTAAAAAGTGAAGGCTTAAGAAAAACCTAATACCACCATCATACTTAAAAAAAAATGACAGTTAAATGCATAATATCATCAAATATTCTATGTTCAGGTAAACATGTCTCAGTTTTTAAAAGTATTTGAAGAAGGCTTACATATTGCGATTAAGTCTCTTAATCTGTAGGTTACCACCTTTCTTTTTATTCTCGCAATTTATTCGTTAAAGAAATGGGTTATTTGCCCTGTAGAGTTCCCGTAGTCAGGATTTTGCTGATTCCTGAGATTCAATACCAGGTTTATCCCTGATGTTTCTTTATTTTCTGTATTTCCAAATGAGTAGTTGGAACCAGAGGCTTGGTCAGAGTCAGGTTCAGTCTTGTTTTACAAGACTGCTTCGTAGTTGTGGTGCATTCTTTCATCAGGAGTCACAAAATGTGATTTTCTCTTTTTGTGACACTAGCAACTGTTGGTGACTAATTCCTAGATCCTTTGATTCATTAAGGGTTGTAAAATGATAATGTTCTAGTTGTGTTACTCCTTCATTTTATTATCTGGAATACTGTTTTATAAAAAGAAAAGTTTCCATCACCTCTTACTTGGTTGCCCAGTGTAACTGTTCATATGGGAAAGGCAGAATAAATGTTTGCTTGTTTACCTTTCTTTACCAGTTTCCAGTGTAGTCAGTAGGTTCACTGTATTTTCCAGCTGTGATTAATAAATTTTTAAAATTATTATTTTTAATGTATCTGTTACTGTATAGGACAGTATCTGGAAATACCCAAAGACAAGATCTCTAAAGAAGTCATTGGCTAGTGGTGGATCAGTGCAGTGTGGTGGTGGTGGTGGTGGTGGTGGTGGTGGTGATGGTGGTGGTGGTGATGGTGTTGGTGGTGGTGGTGGTGGTGGTGGTGGTAGTGGTGATGGTGGTAGTGGTGGTGGTGGTAGTGGTAATGGTGATGGTGGTGGTGGTGGTAGTGGTAGTGGTAGTGGTGGTGGTGGTGGTCGTGGTTTTAGTGGTGATGGTGGTGGTGGTGGTAGTGGTGGTGTTATGCACATGGGGGATAATATAGCAGAGGCATTTAGCTTGAAATCAGGAAAGAGCTCTGGAGTTATCCTTGAGCTGTGTTTTGAAGGTTGAGTAGCAGTTTGTTGTTGGAGGAGGTAGAGGTTACTTTTCAGGCAGAGGGAGCAGCATGTGCGAAGGCTCTGAGATGTGAGAGTTTGTTACTGAAGAAATTTGGTAGGGCTGGAAGCTCAGTGAGCTTCGTGCGAGAGAGTCAAGAAATGAGGCTTTAGAGGTAGTATGGGTTTTAAGTCATTGAAGGAATAGTTTTGATTTAACTCTGAAGGCCATGGAGAGACATTGAAATGTTTTATCCAAGTGAATGGTGGAAGGAACAAACTGTGGAACCCTTCGGGCAGCACTGAGAAGAGCGACTCATGATGCCCCTTTTCTGAACTGCTTATACAGATTTGATTCTCATTCTTAGCATTACTCCTGATTCCTCCTTCGTCTACATGCACACGCACCTACACACACACACAAACACACACAGAGACACACGTCTGCCTCTCGGATCTCATTCTAGAGTCTTAGTTCTTGCTTTTTTCAGAATTTGGGCAACTAGCAAGGCTAGAAAGGAGGCCATCTGAAAAAGTGATTGGTGTTGAAAAGTTGCTGCTCCCGTCCTAGCAGCACAACTCTTGACGTCATAGTAATGGGAGTAACGACGATGATGAGTGTGGACAACTAATGAGCACTTAACTGTAGTACCAGGGACTATTCTCAGAATTCATTAGTGTGACAACCCTCTAAGGTAGGGTCTGTTATCCCCATTATACAGATGTGGCAGAAACGGCAGGGAGAAGTTAAGTGACTTGCTTAAGGTAATAAATATAGTAAGAAGCAGAGGTGGGATTGAATCTGAACAGTTTGCATCTAGAGTTCATGCTCATAACATTCTATTTATTGCCTTTCTTGTTTTATGACCCCTTTCTTATCCAAGTGTATGCTCTGTGCCCCGCACATACAAACTAGTTCCCATAACATGTGTAATATAATCCCTCCTTTCCCAGGGTTTCCCGGCTTCCTATCCTTCCCCTTAGCTTTCTGTCATCAGTTTTTCCTAGGATTTCTGGTTCAGCCTATGTCAAAGTGAGAGTCACCAACATAGTTGATGATAAATACTGTTTGATTACAGGAATGTAGGAAGATGTGCAAGCATTCTACTAAAAATGCTTTTCCCACAGATAGAGTAAACCAAGGTTGCTTAGGTTTTGTAAGACTGCCATTCAACTATAAATAGGCCTTATGTATGTTTACTAAATCAGAAAAAATTTAATATAGCTAAATTTTAAATAATCAACAACAGAAAATAAAAATATTTTGCCCCACCATCTTAAGGTTACAAAGACTTAGAGGTATATTATATTTACATGCATGCATACACACACACACACACAAATTATACATAGATGTGTAGAAAATATAGAAAAGTAGAAAAATGTATACAAATATTTGAAATACATTATGTGGAATCATGTTTGTATTTTTTTAGCTTAGGAAAGAAAGCCATTAAAAGAGTTACATGTCAATAACCATGATACTATAGGATTTTAGTAGTTGCAGAGTATTACATTACTTAAATAAATGATTCACGGAATAGTCTTTTTTTATTGGACAAGGAATTTTCCCCTCCCCCTCAATCTTTGAGAGTTAGAAACAATGCAGAGATAAGTGTCTTTATAGTTAAACCATTTTACATTTTATAATTTACTTATGATAAATTTTCAAGTTGAATTCCTAGGCCAAAGGGTATACAGATTTTAAAGACTTTCAATGTTGGCAGATATCACTGTAGGATAATTATACCAATTTATACTCTTACCAGTAATATATGAGTGTATATATTTACCTATTACTTGCCAGTTCTGGAAATTGTGAATTGAACAGAATCTTCCAAAAAGCACTGAAAATTCGCCTGGGAATGTAAATATCCTTTTCTTCCCCATTCAGCTTACTAATGAATCTATCATAATCTCAGCTGTCTGAATCTAAAAGAGAACCAGTAAAATTGAGATAACAAGTTTATTGCAAAATAAATGACCTGAAAGCCACAGGCATTGGGTGGGGTAGGAGAAGGGCAGGTAGTGGTGACTGAGGTGACTCTGTGTTTGGGTTTTTGAAAAGATTGTAGATTTGAAGGATAAGGAGTTCAGAGAAGTAGAAAGGCAAATAGGGGCTGTTATAAATAAGGACAGTGGCATGAGCCAACGGGATTATCTCTCATATTTAAAGAACATGGCTAGATCTGGTTTCCCTATAAGTTGATTCCTTACTGTTATTCTGAGTTGAATGCACATCTTTTGTCTCAGTGAAGCCTGAATGGCTTTTGATGTCTCTGATCTGGAAAGGTTGTTTGTGTATCTCAGAATAAGTCATTTTGCTAAAAAAGGCTACTCCTGAGGGAGAGCAGTGGAAAAAAGAGTTGGAAAAGTGGATTGTAGCTAGTTGAAAAAACGATTTGAATGTCAAGCTTTAGGAATTAGGTTCTTATTTGGTATGTTACAGGCAACCATATGGACTTTTGAGCAGGTGAAAAGTACAGTATTAATGGGTAGGGATAGCTTGGGAGGGAAGGAGACATGAACATTGAGCTTCAGAAAAACCAGTTAGTAAAATGTTTCAGATAATACATTGGTACTAGAAAAAGATCCATTGAAATGTGAGGCATTCACATGGAAAGAACTGGCAGAATGTGGTAATTAACTGCTATAAGGACCCCAAAATAAAAGGAGTAATCAAACATCACTCAAAGCTTTTAGCACAGTTTTTGAGAACAGTGTCAGAAGGAGAAGACAACTTTGTTCCTAAAAGTTATATTGTAAAATAAATGTAGCTTATACATTTTTGAAAGTGAAATCTCAGGATTCATGGTATCTTTACTTCTACTTGCCAAATTATTAAAATGGTGTTATATTTCTTAAGCTATTTTAAAGCCTCTATTGTAGAACAGAAATAGTAGAAAATGGAACTAATGTTTATTAAAAGTTACTATGGAAGAGGGAATAGAAATGTGTTGCTCTTGAACAGGTTTATTCAACTTTGGCACTATTGACATTTTGGGCTAGCTAATTCCTTGTCACGGGCAGTATGTCCTGTGTGTAGGATGTTAAGCAGCATTCCTGGCCTCCACCCACTAGATATAGTAGCACACCCACATCCCTCCCCTCCTCCCTGCCCCCGTGACAACCAAAAATGTCTTTAGACATTGCCAGATGTCCCTTGGGCAGCAAAAATTGCTCCCTCTCCCCAGTTAAGAGTCATTGTTCTAGAGTACAGAATCAGTACCACTAAATAAATGTTATTGGCGTGTTTAGAACAGTGCCTAGCACATGGCTGGTACTCAAATATTTGTTGAATAAATGAGTAGTCAGATTTTCATTGTGAATTAAAAACAGAACAAAACTTGATGACTGACCTTTCAAGTTGCTTTTACAAAAGAAATGGGATGTCCATTGAACATCTGTTTTAGATCTGATTTCCCAATCTGGATTATTAAAATGAGGAGGCTATTTTTTCCCAGTATATAAATGATTCTAATACTTTTTGCCGTAAAACGTTTGGAGTCTCTCTGCTAAATTATGTTCCAGTTTCTTAGCTTGGGATTCAAGTCATAAATATACTAGGTCTGTCTTACCTTTCAATGCTTTTATTTGTTCCCTTTTGAACATGACTGAATTTTACCTTTCTGTCTACCTGCCTGCCATTCTTGCTACCCCTCCTTCCTTTTTCCACTCTCATCTTTTTCCCATTTTCCAGTCTGTAAATCCTACCTATCCTTTTATTTTTTAAATTACATTATCTCATTCTGTTACTTAGGCAGGAGTGTGTTGGCACAATCATAGTTGACTGCAGCTTCGAATTTCTGGGCCCAAATGACCCTCCCATCTCAGCCTCCCAAGTAGCTGGGAATACAGGTGCACAATACTGTGCCCAGCTAGTTTTTTTTTTTTTTTTTTTTTTTGAGACAGAGTTTCACTCTTGTTGCCCAGGCTGGAGTGCAATGGTGTGATCTCGGCTCACTGCAACCTCTGCCTCCCGGGTTCAAGCGATTCTCCTGTCTCCGCCTCTCGAGTAGCTGGGATTACAGTCTCATGCCCCCATGCTCAGCTAATTTTTGTGTTTTTAGTAGAGGTGGGGTTTCATCATAGTGGTCAGGTTGGCCTTGAACTCCTGACCTCAGGTGATCTGCCTGCCTCGGCCTCCCAAAGTGCTGGGATTATAGGTGTGAGCCACTGTGCCCAGCTTAGTTTTTTTTTTTTTTTTTTTTTTTGAGATGGAGTCTCGCTCTGTTGCCCAGCCTGGAGTGAAGTGGTGTAGTGGTGTGATCTCAGCTCACTGCAACTTCTGCCTCCTGGGTTCAAGTGATTCTCCTGCCTCAGCCTCCCAAGTAGCTGGGACTACAGGCGCATGCTGCCACCCCTGGCTAAGTTTTTATATTTTAGTAGAGATGGGGTTTCACCTTGTTACCCAGCTGGTCTCGAATTCCTGAGCTCAGGCAATCCGCCTGCCTCGGCCTCCCAAAGTGCTAGGATTACAGGTGTGAGCCACCATGCCCAGCCATTCCTGGCTAGTTTTTGTAGATACTGGGGTCTCGCTGTGTTGCCTAGGCTGGTCTCGAACCCATGGGCTCAAGTGATCCTCCCATTACAGCCTCCCAAAGTGCTGGGATTACAGGCATGGGCCACTGTGCCCTGCCCTGTCCTCCTTTTTGAAGTCTCGCTCTCTCTGTCTTTACTTTTATACTTATTTTTTCTCTCTTATCATGTCTTTGCCCTTGTCTTTTTTGGAGTCTTACTCTGTCACACAGGCTGGATTGCAGTGGCACAGTTCTAGCTCACTGCAGCCTTGAAATCCTGGGGTCAAGTGATCCTCTAGCTCAAGTGATCCTCCTACTTCAGCCTCTGAGTAGCTGGGACTCTATGTGTGCACCACCACGCCTGGCTCCTTTGCCCATTTTTGTTTGTTTTTTGGAGACAGAGTCTTACTCTTGTCACCTAGGCTGGAGTGCAGTGGCATGATCTCGGCTCACTGCAACCTCCACTTTCTGGGTTCAGGCGATTGTCCTGCCTCAGCCTCCTGAGTAGCTGAGACTACAGGCGTGCACCACCATGCCTGGCCAATTTTTTTGTTTTTAGTAGAGACGGGATTTTGCCATGTTGGCCAGGCTGGTCTTGAACTCCTGACCTCAGGTGATACACCCGCGTTGGCCTCCGAAAGTGCTGGGATTATAGATAGGAGCCACCATGGCAGGCCTCCTTTGCCCATTTTGAAATTGAGTTGTTTTCTTTTCTTTTGATTAACAGGTTCCCCTCCCCCACCCACACACACAGTCTTGCTTGTTGCCCCAGGCTGGAGTGCAGTGGTGCGATCTTGGCTCACTGCACCCTCCGCCTTCTGGGTTCAAGCAATTCTCCTGCCTCAGCATACTGAGTAGCTGGGATTACAGGTGCCTGCCACCATGCCTGGCTTATTTTTGTATATTTAGTAGAGATGAGGTTTCACCATGTTGACCAGGCTCGTCTTGAACTCCAGACCTGTGATCTTCCTGCCTTGGACTCTCACAGTGCTGGGAATACAGGCATGAGCCACTGGACCCTGGCCTTAACTACATATTTTTTACATCTGCACAGTGTTTTGGAAAAAAGTGGTTCAACTGAAAGAATGAAAAGTTGGGGGCAGAATTTGCTTTTAAAAAAAAAATTTAAAAAAGGGCATTGAAAAAAGTTTCAGTGGTGTTGGGAGGGCCTTGGAACAAGGAGTGAATGGAAGATGAGGGAGTGGAGGGAGGCCATGTATGGACTCTTTCTACAGACCAGTCTGTTGAAGGAGAGAGGGCTAACAGGAAATGAAGTGCAGGGGGAAGTTTTTTGAAGATGGGAGAAAGAGGACAACTTTTATATATTTCATTTCATTTGATGCCTTATAAATTTGTAAGGAAGATAGAGCTTGTATTATGTCAGTGAAGTTGAAAATAGAGTACAGAAAAATTAAGATACAGCACCCCCAAAACCGAGAACTTCTGACATAATACACGTTGGAAATATTTATTTCAGAGTGAAGAAAATATTGGAAGTTAGGCTTGTTAATTGGTCTGCATGGTTCATAATTACTCTTTCTTATTAACTATTTAAGGAACATGAGACCAGGAAGTTAAATACCCAAGTATATGCAGATGTATATCTAGAATTGGTACCAAAGTAAATACAGGCATACCTTGGAGATACTGTAGGTTCCATTATAGACTACCACAATAAAGTGAATATCACCATAAAGCAAGGCACACAAATATTTTGGTTTACCAGTGCATGTAAATATTATGTTTACATTCTACTGCAGTCTATTAAATGTTCAATAGCGTTATATTTAAAAAACCAATGTGCATACTTTAATTTAAAAATACTTTATTGCTAAAAAATGCTACTGATCATCTGAGCTTTCAGTAAATTGTAAGATTTCTTGCTGATTGAGGATGTTGGTGGCTGCTGACTGATCCCAGCAGTGATTGCTGAAGGTTGGGGTGCCTCTGGCAGTTTCTTACAATAAGACAACAATGAAGTTTGCTATATTGATTGCCTCTTTCTTTCATGAAAGATTTCTCTGTAGCACTTGATGCTGTTTGATAGCATTTTTTACCCAAAAGTAGAACTTTTTTTCAAAATTGGAGTCAGCTCAAACCCTGCCACTGCTTTAACAGCTAAGGTTATATAGTATTCTAAATCCTTTGTTGTCATTCAATAATTTCACAGCCTTTTCACCAGGAGTAGTTTCCATCTTTAAGAAACCACTTTCTTGGGTCATCTGTAAGGAACAACTCCTAATCTGTGCAAGTTTTATCATGAGATTGCAGCAATTCAGTCACATCTTCAGGCTCCACTTCTAATTCTCTTGCTGTTTCCACTACATCTGCAGTGACTTCCTCCACTTGAGTCTTGAACCTCTCAAAGTCATCCATGAGAGTTGGAATCAACTTCTTCCAAACACCTGTTCATGTTGATATTTTGACTTCCTCTCATGAATTATGAATGTTCTTAATGACATCTACGGTGGTGAAGCCTTTCCAGAAGGTTTTCAGTTTATTTTGCCCAAATCTACTACAGGAATCACTTTTTTTTTGGAGACGGAGTCTCGCTTTGTTGGCGTGGCTGGAGTGCAGTGGTGTGATCTTGGTTTACTGCAACCTCTGCCTCCCAGTTCAAGCAATTCTCCTGACTCAGCCCCCCGAGTACCTGGGACTACAGGTGCGTGCCACCACGCCTGGCTAATTTTTGTATTTTTACTAGAGATGGGGTTTTGCCATGTTGGCCAGGGTGTTCTCGAACTCCCAGCTTCAAGTGATCCTCCTGCCTTGGTGTCCCAGAGTGCTGGGATTACAGGCATGAGCCGCCGTGCCTGGCTGAAATGTATTTCTTAAACACTAAGACTTAAAAATTGAAATTACTCATTGATGCATGGGCTGCAGTATAGATGTTGTATTGTACTGGCAGGCATGAAAGTAACATTCTTCTTTCTGAACATATCCATCAAAGCCCTCGAATGACCTGGTCCATTGTTAGTGAGTGCTAATATTTTGAAATGAATGTTTTTTCCTTAGCAGTAGGTCTTGACAGTGGACTGAAAATATTCAGTAAGCCAACCTCTAAACAGATGTGCTGTTATCCAGGCGACTGTTGTTCCATATGTAGACAGCAAGCAGATTAGATATAGCATAATTCTTAAGAGCTCTAGGACTTTTTGAGTGGCAAATGAACATTAGCTTCAATGTCAAGTTACCAGCTGCATTAGCCCCTAACAAGAGAGTCAGTTTTTATTTATTTATTTATTTATTTATTTATTTATTTATTTATTTATTTATTTTTAAAAGAGACAAGAGTCTTGCCTTGTTGTCCAGGCTGGCCTTGAACTCCTGGGCTCAAGTGATTCTCTTACCTTGGCCTCTCAAAGTGCTGGAATAACAGGTGTGGCCCCAGTCTGACCTTTGAAGCAAGGCATTGATTTTCCCTCTCTAGCTGTGAAAGTCCTAGATGGCATCTTCTTCTAATGGAAGGCTCTCTTGTCTACATAAAACACCTTGTTTAGTATAGCCACCTCCAGCAATGATCTTAGATAGATAGTCTGGATAACTTGCTACAGCTTCCATGTCAGCACTTGCTGCTTCACTTTCCACTTTTATGTTATGACAAGAGCATTTTTCCTCATGAGCCAACCTCTACTTGCTTCCAGTTTTCCTTCTGCAGTTTTCTCACCTCTCTCATCCTTCATAGAACTGAAGAAGGTTAGAGCCTTGCTGTGGATTAGGCTTTTTGCTTAAGGGAATGTTGTGGCTGGTTTGATCTTCCATATGGACCACTAAAACTTTCTTCATATTAGCAATAAGATTGTTTCATGTTCACTGACATAGTGCTTTTAATTTTATTCAAGAATTTTTCGTTTACATTCATAATTGGCTGAGTGGTACAAGAGGCCTAGCTTTAGGCCTTTCTCACTTTTTGATATTCCTTCCCCACTAAGATTAATCATTTGTAGCTTTTCAGTTAAAGTGAGAGTCACGTGACTTTTCCTTTCCGTGAATTGTTTGGGCATTATATATGACTTCTGTTGCACTACAGTGTCAGAGTTGGTTGCTGCAGAGAGCACATATATTTCAAATTGCTGCTCTGCATTCTACGAATCACAATGACATAGTTACTGCTTGTCAGTATGTGTGTGTGTGTGTGTGTGTGCCACACATATTGCCCTGGCATCTTATTTATTTCTCTCATTACCAGTGCATACCTACCTATCATGTTAAAACCAGAAAAGGAGAAAAGTGGACTTTATATGTAACACTTTAGAGGCATAGTGGAATGTATATTATTATTAACAAATTAGATAGCAAAGCATTATATTTGTTATGCTAGAAGACTATGGCTGTGCTAAAAGAATATAATATATGTCAACATTGCCAGACTGGGCACTTCTCACAATATTCCCAACCAACAGGAATAAAACTAAAGGTCAGAAAAAAAATAGTAAATTAAAACAAAATTTTATCACAGCAGAATTTCTTCTCAAAAACAAAAAATGGAAATTAGGCTATAATTAAAGTAAGTTTTTCAATGGCTTGTTAGCCAAGCAAGGAAAACCATTACCAACAGTAGTTAATTAAATTATGTTTTATTATGGTAACCAAAGATGTGTCCATAGAAAATAAACTTTAAAAAAGACTATTAGCCTTTCAGTGAGAGTAATTGCTCTAAAAGTTAAGGACATTGGGAGTAGTATCAAGTCATTTTGGAAAGAAGGGTGAATGATTTTTCATGGTTTTCTTAGGCTTTTGATGGATGAATAGGTGTTACCAGTACTGTTCAGTTGTTACATATTCCAGAAGTCAGTGCTGAGTTTGAAGTGATTGAAGAACTAGTGTTTATGCATAGTCTATGTGAAACAACTACAAAAGAAAATATTTTCAGAAAAGTTGAGCAAACACTAACTTAGTACAACCTGAAGTGGAATCCGCTAAGATGCGTTACAGTTGATAGTGGCAAAAATAACTGTGGAGCAGAAAGACTTGAGTTGGACAAATTTACAAAGCTTGTTAAATGTCAGGTGTTTAAAGCCTGATTATTCATTGTATTATTTATTAGCAGGTACTTTGCAGAAAATATTTAAATCTGTCATGTTTTAGTGAACTATTATATAATAGTGTCAGCAGTGATTTTGACTTGCATTTGTGGACTTCATCATCAAATCCTATGAATTTTTGTTAGATATAGAGGCAGAATATACTGAATTGCCATTCTACATAGCAATTTAATGACTTGGCAGTGGTAAAGTTTTATTTCACTTTTTTGCGCTGAGGAATGAGATTGAAATTTTTCTGAATAATATTGCCCTCAACTGTTAAGTCAAATGTTTAATAGCTTTGAAAGTTGGCTTTTCCTATAGATTTCATAATATTTTGTAACAAATTCACCTAAAATTACAAGGCAGAACTGTGATTATAAGTGAACCTTATACTGTGGTAAGGTCACTTCTACAAGAATAATGAATCATGAAAATCAAGAGAAAGAACAAATAGTAGGAAAATGTCTTCCAATTCCTTTTGGCCCTTCATATTTCCACTTAAACTCATAAGCTTTTAAAAAGATAATTATTTTTATTTATACTTAAAAAGATAATATAGGATAATATTTTTGTAAAAGAGTTCTTGAGATACAGCACTGAATGTAAAGGAAAATATTGGAGCATTCAACTACATTTGAGAAATAACTTCTGTTTATTAAAAGATACTGTAAGAATGAAAGCACAAGCCCTAATGAATATTCCTGTTTGATACTAAACCAAAGCTTGAGAAGTGGTAGTTTCTCAAGTTTTTCAAGTGGTTTGGTGCAATCTGAAGACTGCAATCCCATCAATGAACTTTATATCTTTACTCTTTAAAATTATAATTTATGGGCTGGGTGCAGTTGTTCACGCCTGTAATCCCAGCACTTTGGGAGGCTGAAGCGGGTGGATCACAAGGTCAGGAGCTCAAGACCAGCCTGGCCAAGATTGTGAAACCCCATCTCTACTAAAAATACAAAAATTAGCCAGGCATCGTAGCAGTCACCTGCAATCCCACCTACGGGGGTGGCCGAGGCAGAGAATCACTTGAACCCAGGAGGTGGAGGTTGCAGTGAGCCGAGATTGTGCCACTGCACTCCAGCGTGGGTGACAGAGTGAGACTCCATCTCAGACAAAAAAAAAAATTATATATATATATATAAAATTTATTAGACTACCTTGCAATTTCAGGGGATCTTTTACCCATATATGATTTTATAAGATTACTAAGTGGTCTTTGGAAAATATTGGTTCACTGAGTGATCCAGATATTCCAACTATTGATACAGTTGTTTTTATTTGTTTTGTTTTGTTTGTTTGAGACAGAATCTCACTCTGTTGCCCAGGCTGGAATGCAGTGGTGTGATCTCACCTCACTTCCGTCTCCTGGGTTCAGGTGATGCTCATGCCTCAGCCTCCTGAGTAGCTGAGACTATAGGCATGCACCACCAGGCCCAGCTAATTTTCATATTTTTAGTAGAAATGGGGTTTCACTATGTTGGCTAGGCTGGTCTTGAACTCCTGACCTCCAGTGATCCCAAAGTGCTGGGATTACAAGTGTGAGCCAGCTTACCTAGTCCTACGTATTTTTAATAAGTAACAAAATTCACATTTGTTATAATCGACTGATCTCATCAGAAAAGTCTTTAAGTATTGGAATTAGTTAAGCTTACATTGTTGGTTGTAAGTTTTTCAAATCTTCTTATTGTCCACTCATGTTCTAAGTTGTTTTCCTTGAAGTGACAGGCTCACTTTATTCATTTTTGAAGAAATATGTCAGATAATCAAGTTTTAATAATTGTGGTTTCTTAGTTGTTCTTACATGTAAAAACAGTGTTCCATGAAAAAAGCAGTTATTTCAGTTTATAAATCACATGATCACAAATTCTTTCCTCAAGAAAAACTATGGTGTAACAATTATTTTACGCTTTATTTCTCGTTTTGTCACATAAATAATTAAAAGATGTGTATTCATGGATCAAGACTTAAAACATTAAAGATTTTTGCTGCTTCATCAGTGATATGCTCAATGATACTCTACATTATTTTTACTGTAGTTGTAATGCCAGTTGAGAATGTGACAACTTCTAATACAGCTTGGTGCCAGCTGCCTTCAGTTTTGGAAATGCATCAACAGTATTACCCACCATAGCTTTTGCATCATGTAACAATTTTTGCTTCAATTGTTAAACATTATTTTGGAAACTCAAGGAACAGTAAAGCCTGTTTTATTGCCCATATTTTTACTATTTGTTTGTTCTTTCTTCCTTCAGGATGTTCTGAGAATCCTTCTTTTTATCATTCTCCTTTCTGGTTCAATAACTTTTCTCACTATTCTTTTGGTGTAGTTTTGTCTCATGACTAATTTTTAGTTGTCATTCATCTCACAATTTCTTGATTTCCCTTTCATTACTAATGGATGTTTTTGCTGGATGTAGAATTCTTTGTTGTCAGTTCTTTTAGGACTTGCAAAAATGTTATGCTGCTTTGTTCTGGCCTCCATCGTTTCAGGTGAGAAATCTGCTGTCATTTGAGTTGTTTTTCATCTGTGGATAAGGTGTCATTTCTCTTATTTATCTCAAGGTTTTTAAGTTTAGTCATTAGTTTTCAGAAGTTTATGATATATATTAGCATTGATTTATTTGTGTGTATCCTCTTAGGATTTATTCAATTTCTTGAATCTGTGGGTCTTCAAATAATTGTTCAGCTGCATCATGTTCCTTTTCTGAGATTCCAGTGACAGGAATGTTGCATCATTTATTATAGTCCCACAAGTGTCTTTAATGTCTTTTTAAAAATATATATATATATATTTATTTGTTTATTTATTGTCAGAGTTTTGCTCTTTTGCCCAGGCTGGAGTGAAGTGGTACGATCTCAGCTCACTGCAGCCTCTGCCCCTGGGTCTAAGTGATTCTCCTTCCTCAGCCTCCTGAGTAGCTGGAATTATAGGTGTGTGCCACCATGCCCAGCTAACTTTTGTATTTTTATTAGAGACAGGGTTTTGCCACGTTGGCCAGGCTGGTCTTGAACTCCTCACCTGAGGTGATGCACCCATCTCGGCCTCCCAAAGTTCTAGGATTACAGGCCTGAGCGACCGCACCTGGCCACTGTTTGTTTTTTTTTTTTTAAATCAGTTCATTTTCTTCTCTAGGTTGGGTAATCTCTCCCATTTTGTTGTTCAGCTTAGTTTGTATTTTATTATTGCTAGCATATTTTTTAATTTTCAACTTGGTATTTGTTTCTTTCTTGATTTCTTTGCGAAACTTTGTATTGTTTCCTTTGTTTCAAAATTATGTTTGTAATTGCTTTTTTTTTTTTTTTTTTTTGAGGTGGACTCTTGCTCTGTTGCCCAGGCTGGAATGCAGTAGAATTATCTCAGCTCACTGCAACCTCTGCTTCCTGGGTTCAAGTGATTCTCATGCCTCAGCCTCCCAAGTAGCTGGAATCACGGCGTGAACCACCATGCCTGGCTAATTTTTGTATTTTTAGTACAGATGGGGTTTCACAATGTTGGCCAAGCTGGTCTCGAACTCCTGACCTCTAGTGATCCAACCACCTCTGCCTCCCAAAGTGCTGGGATTACAGGCGTGAGCCACTGTGTCCAGCTGTAATTGCTTGTTGAAGCAGTTTTATAATATATAGTTTAAAATCTTTGATAGATAATTATGACATCTATAAATTCTCATGGTTTGCACGTTTCAACTATATTTTCAAATTCTTGTTCACATTTTCCTGGTTCTTAGTATGGTATGACATGTTATATTTGATTGAATCATTTGCATTTAAGTGTTGTGTTTTGAAGCTCTGCATTTTATTTAAATCCCCCCTTTTAGTAGGATTTATCTGAAACTTTGCTTTTGGGGTGGAGGTGGGGCCCAGCCTTGTTACTACTCCCAGGTGTATGTGAAGATTCCAGTTTCATAGTAGGCCTTTGTTGACTCATTGATGGAGACGTACACCTAGTAAATGCTGAGTTGGAATGAAAACTCTGGACTTGCATTATACCTTTGTGAATACCACCCTGGCTCAAAAGGTTCCTGCTTTTCACTTGGCCTCCACTGACACTGGGATGGAGGGGTGGTTAAGTTATCACTGGGCAGTGCTTTGAGTTTGGATTCTCCAGTAGGCCTCTCCTGTCATATCTCTGTAGAGGGAGGGATAGGGATATGTCCTTATCATTGGGTGGGTGTTGAACTCAGGCTCCCCACTTTTTTTCCACCCACACTCTAGAGGGAGGAAGCCACGTTACTGCCCAGTGGGTATGAGTGTCCTGTGTCCCCACTTGGCCTGCTGTGGTATCATGTTGTCTGTGGGTAGGAGTGGGGAATGGCTGACTATGTCCTCCTTTTAAGTCTTTGCAAAAGGTATATGGCTTGGGGTTTTATTTGTACCCTTTGGCTTAAACTGGTTGGTTGTTGTCTGTGAGTTTTTTTTTCTTGGTAGCCTGCCGCTTCCCTGCTTTTTTGACAAGAGACAGCCGAATTTTCTTGGAGTTTTACATATGTGTGTGCCTGTTGGTGTTTCTGAGTTGTCTGCTTCTCTAGCAACTTTTCTTGTATATATGAGTCAGAAAGGAAACCTAGGGAATTCATCCTCTTGTGTTTCTTGGCACCTGAAGCCCTAATTGGTCTGCCATCTCGCTACATTTTGTTGTCTTCCTTTGTTTGTCTTATGTATCACGGCCAAGGGTTTTTAAAGCTGTATTTAGTGGAAAGAACAGGGAAAAGTACATTTTCTGCATTTTGTCTGGAAGTGGAAGTCTGCATTCATTTTTGCCTTTTTTTCCCTGAATATAGAGTTCTGGGATGATTATGTTCTTCTTCTTCAAGCATTTAAAAGATGTTGCATTGTTTCCTGTCTTCCATGGTTTCTAATGAGAAGTCAGGTGTGGTGTCAGTAGTATCATTATTCCCATGTATATAATAATGTTTCGATATTCTCTGGCTGCTTTCAGGATTTTCTCTTTATCTTTGGTTTTCAGCAGTCTGACTATGATGTGCCTAGGTGTGGTTTTCTTTGTATTCATCGTGCTCGGGGGTTGCTGAGCTTCTTGAAAGTGTAAGTCGATATTTTTCACCAAATTTGTGAAAAGCTTGACTTTTATTTCTTATTCTTTTTCTGTCTCATCTCTCTCTCCTCTTCCTCTGTAACTCTAATTACATGAATGTTAGTATATTTGATATTTTGTAGATTACTGAGGGTCTGTTCATTTTCTTCCCAGTGTTTTTACTTTTAGTTCCTCAGAATAGATACACTATTCATGTATTTTCAAGGAGATGGACCAATTTTCTACCAATCTCTTGTTAAGCCCATCCACTAAAATTTTCATTGAAATCACTATACTTATTAGTTGTAGAATTTTCTTTTCTTTTATTTTGAGACAGGGTCTCTGTCACCCAGGCTGGAGTGCAATGGCGCGATCTCGGCTCACAGCCACCTCCACCTCCCAGGTTCAAGCGATTCTCGTGCCTCAGCCTCTCAAGTAGCTGGGACTATAAGGTGCCCACCACCACACCCAGCTAATTTTTGCATTTTTAGTAGAGGTGGGGTTTTGCCATGTTGGCTAGGCTGCTCTCAAAATCCTGGCCTTAGGTGGTCCACCTTCCTCGGCCTTCCAGAGTGCTGGGATTACAGGCAGGAGCCATCGCGCCCAGGCTGAAACTCCATTTAAATATAGATTTTAGCCAACGATATTCCGCTTTTTTTCCAAGGGTAAAATGTCCTCCCATTCCAGCCAGTTTTTGGTTATTTACAGGTAACTTCAATTAGTTAGCTTTTACATTTTCTTCAGATTTGAGACATTTTAGGAAAGTTATTCTGATATTGGTCCCTATGCTGTTACCCAATAAATAAATAAATTTATGTGTGAGAGTCATTGTTTTGTTAAGGTATATTTTGCATACACTATAATTCACCCTTCCTAAGGTGTGTATTGAATGTGATTTTGTAAATATGAACAGTCATGTAATTACCATCATAGTCAAGATACAGAATAGACCCTTTACCCATAAATTCGCTCATGACCTTTTGAAGTTACTGCCTACCTCCCACTCCAGCTCCTGGCAATCACCGATCTGTTGCTTTCCTATAGTTTTGCCTTTTCTAGACTAATATATGAATGGAACCGTACAGTATAGAATCTTTTCCGTCTGCCTTTTTTTTGCTTAGCATAATCGTTTTGAGATTGGTCCATTCACTAGCTTACAGTTAAGTTTCGTTCAATTTTTGGCCAGTATATAAAGCTGCTGTGAGCATTTATGTAACATGCTTCGTTGTAGCTGTATCTTTTCATGTTTCTTGGGTAAATACCTAGGACTGGAATTTCTGACTTGTTGGAAATAATATTCTTAACTTTGGAAAACAGTTTCACAGTTTCTTAAAAAGTGTCTGTATACTTTTCCATTTCTAGAGATCTGAGAGTTCCATTTGCTGTACATTGTTGCCAGCACTGGATATTGCCACTGTTTCTAAATTTTAGCCATCTGGTTGGCATTTAGTGACAATTTATTGTGGGTTTGATTTTGCATTCTCTGATGATTAATTAGATTGAGCCTCTTTTTATGTGTTTTTTTGCCATTTGTGTATCTTTGGTGACATGTCTGTTAAAGTATTTTGTCTCTACCACCATTTTTTTCCAGTTGATTTGCTTGTCATCTTCTTGAGTTGTGAGTTTTTTTTATATATTATTCACACAAGTCAGTTATTGGAGATGCATTTTATAAATATTTTTGCCTAATGTGTGACTTGTTTTCATTTATTTAGCAATGTTTATTGAACAGCAGAGGGTTTCATATTGATGACATTTGTTATTTGTTAATTTTTTGGAAGTTGAAAAAATTATGCTCTTTATGCTTTATTAAAAAATCTTTGCTTGCCGCAGTGTTACTTGTAGGTTTAAAAAATCCATTTATGGTTAAATTACACATGATAAGAGAATACGAGATAAGATTCATGTTTCTTTGTTTTCCATATGAATTATTTGGCAGTTCCAAAATCATTCTAAAAGATTATTTGTTGCTCTCTTGAATTATCTTGGCCCCTTGGTCAAAAACTAATTGAATATGGGAAAGTTTGACTATTTCTGTATTTTCTGTTCTTCTGACTTATTTGTCTCTCCTTTTACCAAAACCAAACATAAAAAAGACTTTTTTTTCAAACTCATGAGTTTATATTTATGTTTTCATTTTAATTCAATAGCACAATTACATATCTTTAAAACAATTTTATACCTGTAGCTAAGCTATAGTTGTATACTTTCTTTTAATATCATCTTTCCTATAACTGAAAAAGTCATTAAAAGAAGAAAAGATTATTGTTTTTGTTTCAATTTCAAAGTAATCAAAACTAAGTGTACTAGTATTAAATAGTTAAAGATAGTAGATCAATAATGAAATTTAATGTTGTTGCTTTTTGCTATCTTTTTTGAGTTTACTAGTGATGTAAAAGATTTGAGTTATTTGCTGTGATTATATAAATACTCTTTTGATGCATAATTCAGCTGTTAATATCATGTTAATTTGTGGCATTAATAATTTTACTGATAGCCCTTCTGTGATTCTGATTTTTGATAGTGGTTTTTCCCTGGTAAGTAACATTTTGTCAGCTGGCAGGTACTGGAAATCTGCTTTATCACTTCTTTTTTAAGAAAAGTGGAAAACACAAACAGTTTGTTCACCAAAGTTATATTTCAAGGATTCCATTCAACCAGAATCTGGTTCACCTTATTGACTCAACTTGGGGGTATATGTACTAGATTTTTACATACATCTGTTTGGAGAAACTCGTTTTATCTGTGTAATGTTTGTAAGACCAGAAGTTCTTTTACTGTTCTTGAAATAAAACTTTTAAGAAGCTGAGTATTCTTCTGTTAGTTTCAAATTTGGACTAAAATTACACCAAGGTTTTGGACTAAAGAGGAAGCAAATAATCTGTTCTTATGTTCTTAAAAGACATGATTTAAATTTAAGTGTATCCAACTAGATTCTTAGTGTGTCTGTGTTTACTCCTACTCAAATGAAAGCTTTTAAATTTTTTCCCACTTTTTGAAGTATTTAACTCTTCTGTAATATGCAGTGTTTTCTTATTAACTTTAAAGTTGTGTTAAGCAAACATGTTTAAATTAATATTTCAATTTCAAAAACCCTAACTTGAAACAATAAATTTTATCATTGTATACATTATGAGCTTTTAAGAATAACCAAAAAAATGGGGGTGGATGCTTTATGTGGAAGTTATGTGTATCCCTTTTCTGCTTTTGGCTAAGGACAGATATCTTAGAATTAGCTTTATGGTGCATTCATCTATCTGATTATTTCAGTTAATATCATCTTAATATAATACAGGTTACTTGAGAAGAAATCTCTTAACCCAGTATTGGAGAGATGCCAGGTAGGACACTAACCTTGATATAGGATTTCATGTGAGAAAGATAAAGGAAAATATTTTCCATTAAAAGTTGAGTTTTTATCTAAAATTCTCTTAATTTTCTAAAAAAACTTAATTTTTCTAAAAATATGTTGAAGAATTATATATAAAATTCACTTTGCTATATATAGAGCAAGTGAATAATAGGTACACATTTCTAGGAATACCCAAAATATTAGAACCTATATACCAAAATCACATCAGGAAACAAATAATAGCGCCCCAGACATTCCATTCAAGCCTCCTGTTGGTTACTATTCCTAACTCCCCAGAGACATGCACTATCATCTAGTAACAACATAGGTGAGTCTTGCCTATGTTTGTACTTTGCGTAATTGGCTTTGTACTTCGTATAATTGAGCTACTAAGTACTGTTATCTGTCATCTTTCACGTATATATTTGTGAGATAAATCCAAATTGTTCCTTCCAGTCGTTTATTTTTCTCCTTGATATATAGTATTCTGTTGTTAAGAGTACTATAATTTATTTATTTTACCGTTGGGCATTTTGAGGACTTTCAATTTGAGGTCATTATGAATTGTGTTCTGTGAACATTGCAGTACATTTCTTTTGGTTGACACTGAGAGTATTTTATGGATTCTAACCCCAAAGTGGTTACTTTCTTTTCTTACTTTCTTTTTTATTTTTTATTTTTTTGAGACAAAGTCCAGCTCTGTCCAGGCTGGAATGCAGTGGTGCAATCTCGGCTCACTGCAACCTCCACCTCCCGGGTTCAAGCGATTCTCCTGCCTCAGCCTCTCGAGTAGCTAGGATTACAGGTGTGCACCACCACGCCTGGCTAATTTTTGTATTTTTTTTTTTTTTTGGTAGAAATGGGGTTTTGCCATGTTGGCCAGGTTGGTCTCGAACTCCTTGTCTCAAGTGATCTGCCTGCCTTGGCCTCCCAAAGTGCTGGGATTACATGCACGAGCCACCGTGCCTGGTTATATGTTATTTTCTTACAACCTAAATAAAAGCCATTATGTAAACAAGACAAAATACTCAGTACATTTCCATAGTCGATGAATTTGTCTTTATTACTTGTATATAAATAATTATGAACTCCTTGAGTTCAGTTCCTTTTTCATTTCCTGACTCCATGGACTTGAACAAGGAAATTTAACCTCTCTGCTTCATTTGTAAAATGAAAAATAGTGATATCTACCTAAAGTGGTGGTGGTTAGATGGGAATAAAGTAATTTCTTTTTTTTGTTTTTGTTTTTGTTTTTGAGATGGAGTCTCACTCTGTTGCCCAGGCTAGAGTGGAGTGGCATGATCTCAGCTCACTGCAACCTCTACCTCCTGGGTTCAACTGATTCTCCTGCCTCAGCCTTCCAAGTAGCTGGGATTACAGGCGCCTGCCACCAGGCCCAGCTAATTTTTGTATTTTTAATAGAAACGGGGTCTCACCATGTTGGCCAGGGTGGTCTAAAACTCCTGACCTCAGGTGATCCACCCACCTCTGCCTTCCAAAGTGTTGGGATTACATGCGTGAGCCACTGTGCCTGGCATAGATGGGAATAAAGTAATTCTTATAAAGTACTTGGCTTAGCTGCTGGCAAATAATAATGCTTACTGATTCTTGCATATTACCCATAGTTTATTGGCTAACTTTATGTCTTCCTTAAATTATGAAATTGTATAAAGTATCCTTGTCTATTTAAAAATTATACTCATTTTTATAACTTACATGCTTTATTTGTATATATCCAGGATTCCAGATATTTGTAATTCAAATTGGAGGTTATTTTTTGTCATTTGATTTTTTTTTTCTGTAATGTGTGTTCTCACCACATAGAAGTTTTTACATTTTTATGTAGTCAGATTTATTCATGTTTTTATTTATGGTTATGTTAAAGATTATAGCTATTAGGGACCTATTTCTTCAGGGTTTATAATTTATGTATGTTGTTACAAATAGAGAAATTACTTTTCTTTGACCCAATAGGTAGAGGGCACTTTTGTGGACTCAGAAATCTTGGCTCTCCTATTTTATTTTAGGAAAATTTCTGAGATTCTGCCTCCTCATTTCCAAGCCAGAGTTTAAAATATTTACATTTTTACTTCATAGTGTTAAGACATTATGTAATGTAAGTATAATGTGTAAAAAAAAAATCTTAAAAATCTAATAGTGATTTGGCAGAGACCAAAGCATGGAGGGCCTTGAAATGCTGCTCTATTTGTTATCTATTATTATAAAGCAATTAACATAAACTTAATATCTTAAAACAGCACCCATTTACTTAGGTCAGAACTCAGGGCAGGCTCAACTGTGCTCTCTGTTTAAGGTCTCACAAGATTCAAATCAAGGTGTTACCTGGGTGGAGGCTCCAGGGGTGAATCCTCTTCTGGTGCACTCAGGTGTGGGAGGAATTCAGTTCTATGCAGTAATAGGGCTGAGCTCGCCATTTTCTTTTTCTTTTTTTTTTTTTTTTGAGACAGAGTCTTGCTCTGTCGCACAGGCTGGAGTGCAGTGGTGCAGTCTCAGCTCACTGCAACCTCTGCCTCCTGGGTTCAAGTGATTCTCGTGCCTCAGCCTCCCAAGTGGCCGGGATTACAGGCGTGCACCACCACGCCGGCTAACTTTTTTCTTTTTTTTGTATTTTTAGTAGAAACGGGGTTTTACCATGTTAGCCAGGATGGTCTCGATCTCATGACCTCGTGATCCGCCTGCCTTGGCCTCCCAAAGTGCTGGGATTACAGGCATGAGCCACCACACCCTGCTGAGCTCACCATTTTCTTACTGCCTATTGGCTTGGGTCACTCTCAGTTCCTAGAGGCCACTCTTTGGTTTTTGCTCCTGGCTCTTTTTATCTTCAAAGATTTGTATTTTATCTTCAAAGATACACTGTATTTCAAACAGTGTATTGAAATGTTCCCTTGCTATGAATTTCCCTTTTGCTACTAGCTGGAGAAAACTCCACTTTCAAAGAGGTTATTTGATTAGATTAGGCAAATCTCCCTTTTGATTAATTGAAAGGCAGTTGATTGGTGGCTTTAATCACATCTGCAGAATTCCTTTGCCATATAATATATTAATGGCATTATCCTTGCCATGATATTTCATCATATTTACAGCCTCTGTATTAGGGTAGGAAATTTGGTGGGGTTGGTGGTATGCGGGCATTTTAGAATACTGCCTACCACACATTCTGTATTGAGGGGTTTGCGTGTGATTCAGAATATATTTGTATTCCTTTAGAAAGATTGCTGTGGCAGCAGGGAGGAGGATGTGGCAGAAAGGAAAGATACTGGCAGGAGAAAAATCCCACTCTTAGCAGTCTCCATTTTGATTTTGTAATGTCGTTTGATGTTATTTTTTAGCAGATGTTTCAATCAGAAATGTGTGTTTAATAGTATGCCAACTAGAATGATTAGCCTGGACCAGAACAAGAGTCATGAGTCAGTCATTGAACTGTTCATTACTTCAGGTCAATTCATATACAGAATAATTTCATAGATTAGGTTTTATTTCAGTCAGCTTTATTTCACTTTCTAAAGTGAACAGTTGTTTAAACCTCGGATCTCATTAACAGCATTTTAACAAACACAGTATTAGGGTGGGTTTACTTCCCTAGATTGCGAATCTCATGGATTATATGTTGATTCTTATTGGCTTAATTTTTGAATCGGGCATTATTTATTGTATTTAGTCTTACAGTTTTGCATGTTTGAAGCTATATTTTTTTCCTCTGAATACCACATTTGCCACGTCTCAGAGATTTTTTTGATGTTTCTTAATCATTTAAAAATAATACATGATTTTTCTTCTTGATTGAAACTCTGCCGTTATATAGAAAGGACTTTTAAATTTTGCCAGTGGATAGATTTGGAAGTTTTTCCTTATATTGTGAATTTCTAATTTTTATTGTATTAGGTCTAGGGACGCATCTGCTTTTACTGGATATAACCTAGGAAATACCTGCTTTTTAAAATATGTGGACATTTCTTTATGACCATACATGTGAATTTTTTTTTGAAAATTCTATGTACATTTGAATAGAATGCTTTCTCTATTTTTGGAATTCAGAGATCTGTGTGTATTTTATGTGTCTGTTTGAATCAAACCCGATCATTGTTATTATTTATTTCATATCTACTTAATATCCTGATTTGAGAGCTATGTTAAAGTCTAATCTGTGCATGTTATTTCTACTCAGCTTTACTTTCTACATGTGACATATATTTATTAGGTGTATAAACTTTAATGACTATGGCTTCTTTTGGAATTTACACTGTAACATAAAACTTATGTTATTATGAATTATTATCTTTGACTTGTTCACTGCTTTTTAGTTTAAATTCTGTTTCTTTGAAATTATTGCTGTACCTGCATTTTTTGGATAGCGTTTGTGTTTTTTCCCCTCAAGTCTGTTTTTGAATTGTGTATGTCACTGTGCATTGTGCATATGTATGATTATATATATATATATAGCCGCTCCTGTGTTGCTGTAAAGAAATACCTGTCGCTGGGTAATTGATAACAAAAAGAGGTTTAATTGGCTCATGATTCTGCAGACAGTACAGGAAGTGTGGTGCTGGCATCTGCTTCTGGTGAGGGCTTCAAGAAGTTTGAAATCATTTAGCCGGGTGCGGTAGCAGGTGCCTGTAATCCCAGCTACTCAGGAGACTGAGGCAGGAGAATCGCTTGAACCTGGGGGGCGGAGGTTGCAGTGAGCCGAGATCGGGCCATTGCACTCCAGCCTGGGCAACAGAGTGAAACTCTGTCTCGAAAAGAAAAAAAATAATAAATAATAAATTTAAAAAAAAAGTTTGAAATAATGGTGGAAGGAGAAGGGGGAGCAGGCATCTCACATAGCAAGAACAGGAGCAAAGGAGACGGGTGGAGATGCCATACACTTTTGAACAACCAGATCTTGTGAGAACTCACTCGTTATCGCAAGGACAGCACCAAGCCATGAGGGATTTGCCCCCATGACCCAAACACCTCCCATAAGGCCCCACCTCCAACATCGGGGATTACATTTCAACATGAAATTTTGGTGGGGACAAATATCCAAAGTATTTCATTCATTTTATATTATATATGTGTACACACACACACACACATACATAAATGAAGTCTGTAGTATAGTTACATGTAAAATATGTGTATGTGTTAAGTAGTATATTTTGCATATTTTGAAAATTGCTGCCTTTTACTAGAGAATTTAACCTATTTACATTTGTTATCCATGGACTTGAATGTTAGCTTAACAGACATTAAAATTTTGGTTTTAAATAATTTTTTATAGACCTAGGAAAATAATGATTTTTGGGGGGTTTCTTTTTAATTCAGTATTGGTAATGAGAACTGATGCCCGATTCTTCTTTTTTTGTAATGATCTGTTTCCTTTTTTATGTGGCTCCAAGAATTTTCCTTTTATCCTTGTTATTTCAAACTTTCTGGGAAGTTTTTACCTGAAGCTGCCATTCAGGGAGTTTAAGGAGGCATTGTTACAGATCAAGAGTGAGTATTTTTGTAGGGATATAGAGATAAGTGGAACAGTGATAATGACTCTTTGGGTTTTAGGTCCCTCATCTGTTGAATGAGGATTATGCTTAATTAAATGTTAGCTTTTATTATTAGATATATACATAACTTTTCCTTTAGAATTTTGGTGATTATCATCCCTCCTATTTTCTCCCTTTCTGGTACTCATGTAAAACAGACGTTGCACCTTCTGGATCAGATTTTCATGTCATTCTACCTCTTTCTCTTGCTTTCCATCTTTGTTCTTTATTACTGCATCCTGGGAGAATCCTAGTTGCCTAACACTGGAAACAGATTGGTGAAGATTAAAAACAAATTTGGAGCATGGGGAGCCTTACAATACTTATTTATTAGAGCACGTAGCTTAAAACCATTGCTATAGTTGGTACAGAATAAATACTGGATAATTAATTAAATGAACTGTGGAATATTTAACTTCTTGGTATTTTTTATGATACAACTTTAATCTCAGAAATTTTGTTCATTCTGTTGTGTTTTATAGATACATTTTGACAGATTATTTCAATCTATTAAATAAAAGTTTTCAAAATTCCTCAGACTCATTCTTAAAATTGGTAATATGAGTTCTCACTGAATTTTTGTTGTTGTTATTGTGTTCTTGGATTAATATGGGAAAATATTATTATAACATGTTACTTTTTTTCCTTTTCTTACTCCCTGTCTTTTTAATGATGAATAGAAGTAAAAAGAAAAAATGCTGTCTAGGAATTTTCATTATTGATTCAAATAAACCATTTAGTTGATAAACCATTTAAGGGCTTTTTTTTTTTTTAATTTTTATAGACAGGTTCTCACTTTTGTTGCCCAGGCTAGAGTGCAGTAGCGTGATCACAGCTCACTGCAGCCTCAACCTCCTGGGCTCAAGCAATTTTCCCACCCCAGGCTCATGAGTAGCTGGGACTATAGGTGCATGCCACCATGCCTACCTAATTATTGTATTTTTTGTAGAGATGGAGTTTCACCATGTTGCCCAAGCTGGTTTCGAACTCCTGAGCTCAAATGATCCACCTGCCTCAGCCTCCGAAAGTGCTGGTGTTAAAAGCGTGAGCCACCATGCCCGGCCAAGAGCTGTTTACTTTATCCCTCCTCCCCAAATGTTAATTTGCTTTGTAATTGTTACTTATGTATTATATATTACTTATTATATTATTAATATCTTAACTTGCTTGATTTCTTTTATGTGTAGTATATAAGAGTGTTGACATTTGAGAAGTTCCCTGTAGAAATCTATTCTTTGATATTGTCTATGATTTTACAAGTCCTTTTTATTTGGTGTAGGAAGATACATTCCAGACTGTGTATATATAGTAAACATTTTCTTTTAATGCCGAGTGCTCTTCATTAGCTATTTAATTGTAACATATGGGTTTGAGGCGTTCCCCTAAATGTAGTGTTTTATTTTCCTTCTTTTATTCACTGATATCTTTATATGATATTGTAAATTAGTATGTTAGATATATTCCAGTACTTTTCATAATAGTTTAGCTAATATAATATTTTTCATTGCAGATATGATTAAGAGAACATATTGGTGTTTCTAAAATGAGAAAGACATTGAGAAGCTGGTCAATTTAAATTATTTTCTGTTATTATATACTTACCTCTCATTATATTTTATCTGCCAAGATTATTTTTAGTGCAAAAGGCTTCTGCAAAACTTGCCATATGGTATCAAAATAAGCGATTTTAGATTTTAACAATTTAGCAGAAATTAGTTATGTTAATGAGTTGTTACAAACATTTTTCAACAGATTGTACTTTTTCTTTCGACATTTATGTGACCTTTCTGTTTGGACATTTAGACTACCAAGGTGTTGTATTTGCAGTTAATTCTGGGTTCTGTTAATGCACTAAACATATTTAGATACCTTGGGAGTTACAATATAAAAAATTACCTGTTTTGTAAAAGCTGGTTATTACACTTTATCAATGAAGACAAATATTTATTTTTTTTCTGTGTTTCTAATGCATTAATACCCTTGAGTACCAAAATAGCACTGAAATGTTATTCTGTATACTTATAAATATTATATAAAATTAAAGTGTCACAACAGTAATTAGTGTTTATGAGTTATTTAGAAGCTTCTCCTGCTTCAGTCTCCTGAGTAGCTGGGACTACAGGTGCCCGCCACCACGTCCGGCTAATTTTTTGTATTTTCAGTAGAGATGGAGTTTCACTGTGTCAGCCAGGATGGTCTCGATCTCCTGACCTCGTGATCCGCCCGCCTTGGCCTTCCAAAGTGCCGGGATTACAGGTGTGAGCCACCGGGCCGGCCAAAGTTTTGTATCTCTTTCTTTTCTTCTTTCTGATTCAGCCCTCAGGAGTCATTTAGCTTTGTTACGTTGATTCAATGCAGTAGACTGATGACAGTGATGAAGAGTTTGATAGTATGTGAGATACAGATTTACACATAAAACATTGAAAACAATTATAATTTTAACTACTGTAGTCCCTGGTTAATTAGCAGAATATAAAGTCAGTGTAGTAACATGTGAAGATATCCACAGTAATGTTAGCAGGGTCCAACTGTCTCTGCTACGTGAGGCTCCAGTTATCTCAGCTAAGCTGTTTATGAGCCACACCCACAAACAAGATCACCAAAAGTTAAGTCTTTTTGGTATATGTATAGGAACACCTATCTATTAGGGCCTGTTTGAAGCAGCATTTTTGGTGCTTTGGATACAAGGATAGTATGTTGCCTCAATTGAAGGATCTTGGATTAGGATGAGAAAAAGGTAAACTGATCATGTAATGGCATAAGCAAGTAGGTACCATGTAACGATGTAAACAAAAATTTATGTTAGATAGTCATTTCCCACAGAGAGATTTAATACTGTATAGTACAGGGCCCATCAGACTCTCTTCAAAGAAAATAATGCTCAAAATGGGCTTGGGAGAATGAGGAAGAGTTTGTGAATCATTCTAAGGGAAAACTGAATAAGTAAATGCAACATTTTACATAATTTCTTCTGACTTCTTATGTGTTCACTTGCCCTAGACTGCCCCTCTTCTTTGGGGCTTGTTTCTGTGCGTTTTACCACTTGCAAGATAATGGAGGCAGGTTGAAATGGGAAAGATACCAGATGACTAATTTTTTCCCCCACATTTCCATCTTTTGTTAAGAAATTTGAAGTTGATTGCTACATTGAAGTATGTAGTTTTGTTGTTTTTTTTTGTGTGAGTCTTTAACCATTTGTGTCCCTGTTAACTTATAATTGATGAGTTTATTTTGTATTTATTTTTAGGCAGGGTAAAAAATAGTAATATGTCTCATAAATAATATATGTTCCTATTACTAGTTTTGGTGGGATTTAAAAACTTTATAATAATCCTCAATATAGAAACCTGCCCCTTTAACCATATTACTATTTGCTTTTAAAAAAAAATCTTTAGGTTTTGTTTCAAAAATGCTTCACAATTTATTTTTGAAAATATAAGGAATGAAATTCTAACTTTCTAATTTGAATGGAAGGATGAGTTCGTAGCACACGAGGCACTAAATTGAGTAATGTAGATTTTATTATTTTTAACGAATCTTTTGTTTAATATTTTGCAGGTTCAATTTGTTTACTTGTGATGCACAGAGAGCTTTTTATACCTTCCCAGCTTATATTTGAATATTCCTTTTCAAGGTTTTATAAAGAGATTTCTCTCCTTTACCACTTTCAGCGATGTGCATTTTGTAAGCGCTTTGGGGCCACTATCAAATGCTGTGAAGAGAAATGTACCCAGATGTATCATTATCCTTGTGCTGCGGGAGCCGGCTCCTTTCAGGATTTCAGTCACATCTTCCTGCTTTGTCCAGAACACATTGACCAAGCTCCTGAAAGATGTAAGTTCACTACGGATAGACTTTCAAACTTCAACCAATGTATTTACTGAAAATAACAAATGTTGTAAATTCCCTGAGTGTTATTCTACTTGTATTAAAAGGTAATAATACATAATCTTTAAAATCTGAGGGATCGTTGCCAGAGATTGTTGGGGAGGGAAATGTTATCAACGGTTTCATTGAAATTAAATCCAAAAAGTTATTTCCTCAGAAAAATCAAATAAAGTTTGCATGTTTTTTATTCTTAAAACATTTTAAAAACCACTGTAGAAAGATGTAAATAGGGACTGTGCAGTATTTCTGACATATACTATAAAATTATTAAAAAGCCAATCAGTATTCAACATCTTTTACACTAAAAAGCCATCCAGTTGAAGAATTAGAAGACAGTTCACTCAGGTGTTATTTCAGGATTTACGTTAATAGGAACACCAAATACTTCTGAAATTCTTGGAAATTGTGTATCCCTGATAGGTGAGATAGAAATCTCTACTGGCACATTTTCATGATTCATCTATCTTAGTCATCTGTAACCTGCGGTTGTGCTGTTTTTCTTTCTTTTCCAAATAGTATTTTATAATTCAATGAAAATGTTTAAATGTTTGAAATTTACATTATACAGGAAATTATAACTCTACTATTGTATCATTAAATAGAGATCTCTCCTTTTTCTTACTATGTGTTTTCCCAATGAGCATGTATATTTTGGGATCTTTTTTCTCCTAGTCTATTGAATTTCCAATCTTATTATGAAACCTCCATGATATTTTATTCAGTCTTTTTTATGTCACCTCTTAGTTACCTAATGTTAGCTTTTACCTGTTCCTTAGCAATGTTGATAAAAGCTTTTTTTCCTATCTTCTCCAGGTCTGTGAAACATAAGTATAGCTACCCCAGGCTTAAACTAATCTCAAATATGGTTAGTGTACATGATCATTACCCTTTATCTTTGTTGAGTACCCTAATTTCATTTTCCATTAAAATTATTTTGTGTCCACATATGTAATCATATCACCCTTAGTAACCTAGTGTACAGACAAATTATAGGTAAGGCAAACTAAAATTTTAAATTATATTTAAGCTAATAAGGGATTTAAAGTTTTAAAATGCTTTAGATTGTACACTCTTCAATCTGGAAGAGAAGAACTTTCATGCACAGCGACTGATGTGGCTACTATTTATGTACTGAGTTACTTCAGCAAGTGCATAAACTGGCAGTTATCAGAGTGGATTATATTCTGGGTGGCATAATAAATATACTTTGTCATCTCAATAAAACAATTTTATGTGTATGTAAGAATCTGAATTTCATTCAGCCTTTTGTGTAGTCATGCTTTAGACCTCAGTAAACAACATGCAAACTTGTATAAGAATGTTGCTCTAATGTTAGAACAGTTTTTTACTCAATGGCAGTGCTACTTTCTACTGAAAACTGTGTTCTAATAGTGTATACCTTCAGTTACATGTTAGCAATCATAAATCAGTTTGTAAAATAATAAACTAAATACTGAGGTGAGATAATTTGCTGTTGTTGATCATGTATATAATGAAAGGTTTATGGCAACATAAAGCTAAAAGATATACTAAAATTATGAGTACTCTGCCTTTTTCCAAAATAGACTTATGGAGACTCATAAAAATGCATGAGCAATAGGATAAAACTAAAAATAAGTAAGGAAATTTGGCAATGGAAAATTTAGATAGGATAAATATGAAGATAATAGAGAGACCCCCCAAAAATATGTAATTCCAGACAAACCACAAATTTGGCCCCATACCTTTTCAACAGTCAATACAAAGAAGGACATATGAGCCCTTAATCTGATTCTTACTATTTATAACATCACTTGATATAATGGTATAATAATAAGACATCCCTTGATAGAATGCAATGAAAAATTGTCTTAAAGTAGCCAACTTGCAGTAGAAAAATACCAGTTTCATAGGGCTGTTTCTTATAGCAGCCTTCAAACTAAGTCAGTGGTATAAAATCAAGGCCTAAATGACTAAATTAGATTCCTTTGTTTTTTTTTTTTTTTTTTTGAGACGGAGTCTCGCTCTGTCACCCTGGCTGGAATGCAGTGGCATGGCCTTGGCTCACTGCAAACTCCACTTTCCGGGTTCAGGCGATTTCTCCTGCCTCAGCCTCCCAAGTAGGTGGGATTACAGGCGCACACCATAACACCCGGCTAATTTTTTGTATTTTTAGTAGAGACGGGGTTTCGCTATGTTGGCTAGATTTGTCTCGGACTCCTGACCTCATGATCTGCCCGTCTCAGCCTCCCAAACTGCTGGGATACAGAGGTGTGAGCCATCGTGCCCGGCCTCCTTGGGGATCTTAAACAGTGCATTCTAACTACACAGCGTTCTGACCCATCTGTTAAGACGATCATAATCTTGGATTAAGTTCCAAGGATATAATTTAAAGAATATTGCAGATAGGATGTTTTGTCACCTTTTTAACATCTTTTATAAATATTTCTTCCTATCCTAATTGTGTGTCATGGCAGAAGTTACTTTTTATGCTTTTAAAATGATACTGTCTGAAATCATAGTGTTATTATGAGGGTTAAATGAAAACAATGAATGGAATTCACATAACATTGTGCCTTGTATATATTAATTGCTTTAAAAAGGGTAGTTATTTTACCTCCTATCTAAGGCTTAAGTTATGAGAATGATAATACATATTGAGTATATGTATTTTCTGTTGCTTCCTAAAGGGCAGAGCAGTAGCTGTGATAGTTGACTGAGTTAGGAGTAAGGTTGACATCTTTTTATAAAAGTTGAGAAATTTAACAAAATCATGCATCTCATTATAAAGAAATCCACTAAAGAGAGTATCTGCGAAGAAGGCCAAGATTTTCATCAGGAAACACTTTTAGGGTGCTCTGTCATAGGTAAATGGCTGGTCATTGTTGCAACATTGTTTTCATGATGATACAAGGATACATTAACCTTGACTGGAAATTTTACACTAAAAATCCATCTAGGAGATACAACCAGATATACTTCCTGAATAGGAAAAGTGAATGGTAAGAAGCCAATCATGCAAGATAAGAGGAAAGAACATTCCAGGGAGAGGGAACAGACCACTACACAGAACTTGAGGAGTGGACTTGGCATGATTCATGAACAGACAGCATGTCATTTCACTTGGAGCATAGTAGCCTACTAGGTGGGGGTAGTAGAGACATCGTCAAGGTGAACAAAGGCTAGATCATGTAGGCTTGTAAGCAAGGGAAGGAGTTTGGGTTCTGTTCAGCCTGCAATGAGAAGTTTTTGCAAGGTTTAAACATGGAAATGCTACATATCTTAATTCACCCCCTGTTCCTCAATGTATTTACTCATCATTTAGCTTTAATTCTTTTTACTTCACTTAAGCTTTAACTCCAGCCTCTTTTCTTTGGTTATCTTTGTATTTCTTGGCATTAAGTCCTGCTGCTTTTCTTTTACCCTAAATTCTGTCAGTCTTCTGACCTTTCTTATCTACCTGCCAATGATATGGTCTAGCCTTTTTGGATGACATCCATGATTTATTTTTTCTTTCCAGAGATTCTCTTTTATAGACAAATCACTCAGCCCAGTGTCCTGCCAGTAATGAAAATTGGCAGATGGTAGGGTGTGATGGAAATTAGAAAGCAATGCTGATTTGGTCCTTCTTCAATTTACACTATATGACAGCTATTTTGACTTTTCTTGCTGTTCACCAATGCTTTTATTCTTATGTGTTGTCTGGGCTTTCTTAAGCAATAGTTTCATCAAGTTTAAGGATCTGTGATAAGCTCTGTTCTAATTTAAGCTCAATGTTTTTGTCTTTTTTATTTATCTCTTCTCTTTTTACAGCTGTCTCTTAGGAAATGACCTTCTCTAAAGATGATCATTTTGTTTCCTCTCACTTTTCTCCTGCCATAAGAACCTTGCTCCCTTTACTCCATTTAGCTTCATTGTATGCCACTGTTGGCATTTCATGTCTACTTTTGTGTATACTCAAATACTCATCACTTTCATTGATCACTAGTAAAGTTTACTGAGGAGTCAATTTGATTAGTAGTCAAGAGCCTGATCTTAGAAGCCAAATAGACCTGGATTTTACTCCTCTCCCCTCTTAAATTATCTTTAGTTATAGCCTGTCTTTTTGCTTTTTCAACTGTTTAAAGAAAAATTTCTTAGTTGATTATTGCTTTAAACTTAATGTCTCTGGCTTACAGACATGTGTGTCTAAATATTCATATTTAATTTCTGTGATGACACCAAACCTATCTAGTATTATCGATAATCTTCTTATACATGACCTCCATAAGGTTGTTTCAGTATCCCCACACATCTTCTCCCTGACTGGGAGGGTTGGAACCAACCTCATTTCTTTGTGTAGTGCTTTTAAAAATAATATTGTTTTTCACGTAAGGCATATTAAGTGCTTTTGCACCAGATGTATTACATGGATGTTTTTCTTTGACTAATTTATTACCAATGATCCATAGTAATCAGATAAGACAGCAAGGTTGTCAGTAAGGAATTGGTGGAGATCATCATAGTCTAAAAAGTGATTTTTGTGACAATGACAGTTGTCTTGTTGCAGAGTGAACTTTGTTGTATATAACAGTGCTGCGCAGTATAAATATAATGTGAACAACATAAGTAATTTTTCTAGTGGGTATGTTAAAAATTTGAGGAAAAGGAAACATTTGGGAACAACTGTAGTAAATTTTATTTAATTCAGTAATCCAAAATAGTAATATTTCAAATTTTGAGATACTTTTTCCCCATTAAGATTTTGGAATCCAGTGTGCATTTTATGCTTACTGCATACCTCGATTTGAACTAATTACATTTCACTTGTTCAGAAACCACAAGTCGCTAGTAGCTACCATGGCAACCTGAAGTGTCAGGGGAGCAAACTCTAGAAAGTTTCACAGAAGCATTTTAGTGTTCCTAGGAGAGTATAATAGAAAAATGAATTGATTATCTGATAATTAGTTTCTGATAATTAGTTGAGTATTCCCCCAAGTTTTAAAAGTTTTACGGTGAGCAAAAAGAGATCAATTTTTCAATGTACATATTTTGAAAGATAAATACTAGTACTCTCTTAATATTAAGAAACATAACATCCCAGTTATGTCTTTTCTATCAAAAATGAACCAATTTATGATGCTTCCATTGTTAGATTAATGATTTATTTTAAATGCCTATCACTTAAAGAGCCATTTAAAAGTGATTTTAGCAGTAAGTCCTTCACTTAAAATATGTTCAATAAGACTTGATTCATGTTAGGCAGTTGGGGATAAAAATTTAAAAAAGTTAAGGCCCCTGTCCTTCAAGGATTCACAGAGTTGTGCTGTAAATAAATGATTATGTAACAGAAGTTTCTTGTAAGCATATGGGTAAAAGTAATATTCAACTACTAAATGGGTATTTGGGTGTGGTAATAGGTATTCAGGAAATAATGTGCAGAGTTTTTTTTTGAGACAGGGTCTCACTCTGTCCCCCAGGCTGTAGTGCCATGGCACAAACTCTAGTCACTGCAGCCTCCATCTCCTGGGTTCAAGCGATTCTCCTGCCTCAGCCTCCTGAGTAGCTGGGACAGGCATGTGCCACCACACCCTGCTAATTTTGTATTTTTAGTATAGATGGGGTTTCACCATGTTGGCCCGGCTGGTCTCAAACTCCTGACCTCAAGTTATCCATCTGCTTTGGCCTCCCAGAGTGCTGGGATTACAGGCGTGAGCCTCTGTTCCCAGCCATGAGCAGAGTTTTGAAGGCTGAGAGCACAGCAGAAAAACAAAATTTCAAGCAGAGGGAACAGAATGTGTAAAAGCACACAGACATGAATAGCATGCTATGTGAGGTGCATGGCAGACAAACCACCATGACCACAAAATAGTGAGTGGTTCTGAGATTCAGTTGGAAAGGGAGATAAGGACCTTTTTGCCTCATACTTGAAAATTCTGATTTTCTTTTAGGTGAAAAATGAGGTATTGGTGGAGTTTTAATTTATAAAGAGGTTAACAATTAGATTTACATTGTTGAAAGATTGTTCTGGATGTGTAGAAAATGATTTAGAGAGGATGTCAGAACCGTAAGTAGAGATGATTTGATGCAGAAGATACTGCAGTTAGCGAGACAGAGTATTAGGTAGGTGCAAAGGTAATTGCAGTCTTCGCCATTAAAAGTAATGCCAAAAACTGCAGTTACTTTTGCACTAACCTAATATGATAGACTAAACTATAAACATATAAGGAAGAATGATGTGTAGGAAGTTTAATACATAAGAATTGGGATCTGGCTGGATGTGTTGGGTCAGGGCTGAGTTCAGAGTCAACAATGATACTAAGGTTTCTGCCTTTATCTATTCTTGAGAAAAATGGATGATGTTTCGGGTTTTTAAAAAAGTTTCACTTTAGAGCAGTTGAGATTGAGTGTTTAGAACACCTGGCTATTGAGATCCAGTAAGACTTGAAGAATAAAAGTTTGGGGTTTATGAAAGAATTCTAGGGCCAATAATACAGATTTAGGAATCATGGTGGCATTTTATGGCATGAGAGTTGATGTGATCACAAAGGGAAACTATGGGGGATTAGGAAAGAAGGAAAAGGATGAAATCCTAAGAAACTCCAGTATTTAGAAAGATTGTATAGGTACAAAAGCCAACAAAGGAGGATGAGATGAAAGTGGGGGAAAACTAAGGAGAAATTAGGAGAGAGTTGCCATGATAGAAACTAAGGAAAGGGGCGTTTTAATGTGGGAGTGGCTAGCAATGCAAATGCTGCAAAGTGCAAAAAAGCCAAAGACTAAATCGGGTTTCCTATGGGCATTGGCAGCCTCACTAATGTAGCTTCAGATGAGTATTAGGTGCTAAGCCAGCCTTCGTGAAGTATGTCAGAGGTCCAGCCAGCGTCCACATTTTGAAGCCTGTTTTTGTACTGCCCTCAAGCGAGGAATTATTTTCACATTTTTAAAAGAGTGTAAATAAAAACAAAAGGTCTGACTTTTTGTCAGAGACTGCTATGGCTCACAAAGCCTAAAATATTTACTCTCTGGCCCTTTTCAGGAAAAGTTTGCAGACTCCGGTACAAATAAAAGAAATATATTTTTACTCTGTTTCAAGATGCTTGACTGGAAAAGAAAGAATGTATGAGTCAAAGAGAAATTGATAGGATTGACTAAACTTTCAAAAAATGGAAAAAAGTCTGAGTGCGGTAGCTCACACCTGTAATCCCAGCACTTTGGGAGGGTGAGGCAGGAGGATTGCTTGAGCTCAGGAGTTTGAGACCAGCCTGGGCTATGTGGCGAAACACCGTCTCTACTAAAAATATAAAAATTAGGTGGGCATGGTGGCACACGCCTGTAATCCCAGCTACTGGGGAGGCTGAGGCGTGAGAATCCCTTGAACCTGGGAGGCGGAGGTTACAGTAAGCCTAGATCGCGCCATTGCTCTCTAGCCTTGGTGACAGAGTGAAACTGTCTCAAAAAAAAAAGGAAAAAAAATGGTTCATATACTTTGTGATACTTGTTAAATACAGGCATATTTATATATATTATCAAAGGTTGGTATGATAAGCTTGACTGGAAAAGAAAGAACATATGAGTCAGAATAGTAGATAGGAATGATCAAACCTTCGAAAAATGAAAAGATTCATATACTTTGTGATACTTGTTATATACAGGCATATTTTTTATACATTATCTAAGATTGGTATGATTTTAGAATACATTATTTTCCTTCTTATTTTGCAATATGCATAAGTTTAACTGTATATTTGGCAGGGCAGTTTATCCTTATATTTTCTGTTTTCTATGGTAAAAGAACTGTTAGTACATTTTCTTTTAATCCACATTTAGGGATGGATGATGCCCATAATGATGTGGATTTTAATGCTTTTACAACTAGAAATTAATATAGAAGAATATATAATTAGTATATTAAGTAATGTGTTTGTGTATGAATATGTAGCTTCTGTCTTTAATGTTCTTCCACATAAGACATTTTCCAGTAATTAAAAAAAAGCCCTTATGTGATTTGAATAGTCTGTTTCTGCTTAAGAAGCATCTTAGTCTAATTGATATTAACGTTTCTTAATTTTGTCTCTTGTCTGATTTTGTAATTTCAAAATATATTTAACATTCAAAGAAAATGTTTATGTTACACTGCAAAGCATTTCTTAGTTGGTATTTTCCTTGTTTGGTTCTTTCCAGTGAGCATATATTGAGCATTAATTAGGTGTCCAGCATTATCATTGGCATTAGGAATAGAAAATTAAAGAAGACCTGCTTATGGTCTCAAGTAGATATAGCCACAAATAATTGCAAAACTATACGATTAAATTTAATGTGGTTACATTTAGATTAAATACCCTACAGTGTTTTTATTGATGCCTCTTTCTGATTAGATGACAATTCAAGGTGAATAACTTCAAATGTCTGAAAGGTTCATGATGCAAATCCTTTCAAATGATTTTACTGTATAGTCAGAAAAAATTTAAATTCTTATACAACAATTTCATTGTTTTACTGTTAATTATAGCGAAGGAAGATGCAAACTGTGCAGTGTGCGACAGCCCGGGAGACCTCTTAGATCAGTTCTTTTGTATTACTTGTGGTCAGCACTATCATGGAATGTGCCTGGATATAGCGGTTACTCCATTAAAACGTGCAGGTTGGCAATGTCCTGAGTGCAAAGTGTGCCAGAAATGCAAGTAAGTTTTCATTTCAATTCAAAGCTGTGTATTGGGTTTAAGAGGGACCCTATTACTAGGCGCTAAAGGTTTGTGTAATATAATAGAGGTTGTTCATATTTTGGCTGTATTCATTCAGAGTGACTTCATCATACTTAAGAAAATTACTGGATATTAACGTTTATATTATTTTGAAAGAAGTCTAAACAAAACTGATTTTAATCATTTAAATTGCTCTGGTAGTCTAAAGAGCTAATTTAAATTTACCAACAGTTTAAAAAATAAGCGATATTAACAATTTAAAACAAGCATGAGAAGAATAAAGTAGCTTGTCTTCAGGGGCACCGGGGAGGGGATGTGATAGGATTTAAACCTGTTACTACAGACGTAGAAGAATTAGAGTTGAGCCAAAACGTCAGTCATGTGTTTGAATTTCCATTCCAGGAAGGACAATTTCTACTATTATTTTAATGTACATCTGCATCTCTCTAAAAGGCACCTTGAATAGATCCTGGTCAGCATAATTCGAAAATGAAATATGTGGCATTTAAAAATTTGTAAGGGGGTTATCTTTTCCTATTGTATTTCATCTCTTGGTCATTTCTCCAGTCTTTTCTGTGATTTCCGCTTGCACCCCCATGATTCTAATGAGCATGATAATTTGGGGATGTTACCACCATCTTCATTTACAGGCTGAGAATTTTTGTTGAAACCAGCAAGAATTATGCCCAACTGCCATGATCAGCCTGTTTTTATTATTTAGTTTTATAAGAAATAAGCATCAATATCTTAGAGTTACGTGACATAAATAGGAATATGTACCTTCATATTTTGGTAAAAATTAGATAAAATATTCAGTAAACATTTATTCGATACCTTGTATCTGCACTCAGTTTCTTGGGAAGGATTAAAAGAACTTGAAGGAAGAGTTCTTGTCCTCCAAGATCTTTCCATGTAGCTGAAGAGATAAAACATGTGACTTTTTATGGAGAGGTTGAACTGAATAATAATTGGAGGCCAACTGACCCATCTTCCTGTTGACTTCTGTTTATCCCACAGATTTCATTCAGAGATTCCTCTCTCAGCTCTTCTTGCTTTCCCCGTTTTTTTCTCTTCCCCGCCTCTTGAATTTAAAATCATAGTATCTGAAAGTGATTATAGTCAAAAATCTCAACAGAGATAACGCTGTAGGACAGGGGCCCAATCTTTGGGGGCAGAAGAGTGTTTAAAGAAAGGTTTTAGGTTTTCAATTATAATTCTTAATAATTATGACAAGGTTCATCTTTTGTAATAATTATTCAGCGTTTAATTGCTTAATAGACATCCTAAGCACTTGAAACTGCATTACATTTAATTATCACAGTAATGTTTATTATTCCCGTTTTATACCTGAAACTCAGAGAGCTTTAGTATAAGTTGTTTAGTGACACAGCTAGAAAACAGCAGCCTGAATACAAATAGAGATCTGATGCCAAATTTGATCCTCTTTACGTTATATGACAGTCTTTTCAATTTGCTGTGCCAAGATTTGTTCTTTCCACACAGTAGCACCTAGCAGTTATAGCGCCTTCCTCTCAAAAATTATATTTTAAAAGTAAAGATCAGAGGCTATTCATCTTGCCTCAACCCTTCCTCCTTTGCAGGAATCCTAAAATGGCTAGAGCAAGTTAACCGTAGGTGAGCATTGAGTAAAGATCACCATTTAGGAGGCAATCCTTATAGCAGGGTTACCTCTGTTACTATCTGCAGAGACAAAACAGATACTGAGGTATTTATGAACTGTGCAGTTCCCAGGACTGATGATTTTCATGATTACTTATGTTGCAAAACATAAGTTTAAAGATAAGCCATCATTAATGCTATCTTACTTTTTAGACAATCGGGAGAAGATAGCAAGATGCTAGTGTGTGACACGTGTGACAAAGGGTATCATACTTTTTGTCTTCAACGAATTATGAAATCTGTACCAACCAATGGCTGGAAATGCAAAGTAAGTTGTTTATTTACTTTTTTAAATCCTCTGTATGTTTTATACGGAGAACAGACAAATCGGATATCTATTCAAATCTATATATTACCATCACCTTTTTAAAAGCAGCTTTATTGACATATAACTGACATACAGCAAACTGTACACTCTTCAAGATAATGAACATAGTCATCACCGTCAAAGTTTCCTGGTGCCTCTTGGCTTGCTTTGTGGCTGTTCAAACCCAAACCCTCTGTCTTCCTAGTCTGCTTTTTCACTATAGATTAGTATTCACTTCCTAGAATTTTTAATAAAAGCTTCATATAGTATATACTCGTTTTTGGTCTGGCTTCTTTAACTCGGTGTAATTATTTTGAAATTCATCCCTATTGCTGCACAGATCAGTAGTGATTCTTTTGTATTACTGAGTGCTGGAGATACCACAATTTGTGTATTGAATCACCTGTTGGTGAACATTTGGGTCGTTAAAATTTTGAGCTATTATAAAAAATGCCGATGAACTCATTAACTAACTTCCTACCTCACTTGGCTTCTGCCCCTTCAGGGTGAGGTGTTCAGAGCCGGGTTGGGGGCAGTGGGGTAGTGGAGATAGCCCTTGGAATCCAAGGTGCGGTTTAGCTTTTAAGCTTAGTCTTCCTGGGCTGCTGGTGTCGCGAGGTTGAGGGATGGAGTTGACCCTCAGGTGCTGCATGGGCCTGGAGCGGGTTTTCCCTGGAGCTGGAGAGGGCGTGATGGCCCGTGTGCGGGAGTGGAAGGCACAGCATTGTCATTGCCCTTCTCGGAACTGCTTTCTCTAGGGAGGAGGTGGAGGGCCTGGGAAAGGAGGGTGATGTGGCCAGAACCCCTGGTCCCTGGCGTGGGAAGGAGGTGGGAGCAGACGCAGAGAGATCCTGTACCTGCACCCTGTCCTCGCCAGTGAGGTTTGGCACCTAGAACTGCAAGCAGTATTACCAGGTTCTGCTGTGGTCTTCAGCAAGTTCTACTAGACATCTGCCTGAGTGGTGGGGGTTGAGGGGAGGGGCTTTCTCTCCTTGGGGGAAAAAGAGCTGCTGGGTAACTGTGCTCAGCTGTGGCTACCTGGGAAGTGGGGCCTGAGGGCTGAAGGATTGTGATGAACTCTGGCCTGCTTCCTCAGGTAGTTCAGATTCCTTCTCTTGCTGAATGACTTATCATTGGAAAGGAAAAACTCTGCTGTTTGACTGATTTGTATATTTACACTCTTATCTTCACTCAGTTCCTCTACTTGCCTTTTTACTTTAATATGAAGTTGAATTTGTAATTCATTTTCTTTCCTAAGGAAAAAGGACATTTAAGACTATAAGTTTACCTTAGGCTATAGCTTTGGCTGAAGCCAAGTTTATTGTATTTGTAACTTTATGTATGTATATACCTTAGCTAATAACTTTATGTTTTTTAAGTTGTGCTGAAGTATGTTAATTTATGCTTTCATTTCATTTAAACAGAGAATTTAACTAAGGTAGGTTTTTTAAAATAAATGTTTTGATACTTGAAGTATTGACTTTTTAAAGGTGTAGCATTTGTGTTTATTAATTTCATTTAGTTAGATGAAGTCCTTTTACCTTATTTTTTGACTTGTTGATTCAACAAGTTACAACTGACCACTATTAATTGTTCCTATCAATTTATCATATTTTTAAACAAATAACTTGTGGCTGTTATTTAGCAACAGTGTTAATATGTTGTGCTTTTTACCAGTATAAAATTGTTCTTTATTCTATGTAATGTGTTTTTTGTTGAGGGATCAGGAAGGGCAGGTATTTTGCTTTGCCTGACACTATGGCCACGTAGGGTGTTAGATTAACAGTTGAATGGTTATCTTTTCACATCTTATTTTGGATTCTTTTGTGTTATAAAAATGTATCTTTTGAAAGCTTAATAGAGGTCACTGTTTGGATTGATGGTTGCAATTGAAATGCTTGGCTGTTTTGAGGCAAAATTTTTCTTATAATTTCTTTCTATTTTTCTCTTCTTTTACTTCCTGCAATGATTTATAATTCAGAATCTCATTTTGTGAGTGTAAATGATTATAAATATTAAAGATATAAATTTTCTCCCATTCCCCACTGAAAATGAAGTTTTTATTCCCCTTTTCTCTGATTCGATTAACCTAGATTGTAAACCTTGTCACAATTTTCTTGCAAAAATATATTTCCTCTGTTAATTCCAACTTTACCCTCAATCTTTTGGAGTCTTGGTTGTGATCCTTTAAAAATAATTATAAATTTTTTGAAACCCTACATGTCGGAAAGAGACTGTTCCTTTTAGGCTATAAGAACTTGGCACAGTATAATGTTTCATATTACAAATTTTTCTTTTTTATACTCTGAAAACATTTTCTTCAGTTTTTTCAGTTTATGCTGTCACGAGAAAAATCTTAACTTGAAAAAATTTAATCATAATCCTTTTTTTCTTCCTGAAAGCTTTGGGAGATGTGTGAATCCCCATCCCCGCCCCCACCCCCCGCCCCAGCACCTTTTTAAAAAAATATATTCACTTAAAAAATTACCTTCTTTACACTCTCTAATAATATCTAGTCTAGTAACTACTGGATAATTTTTGTCTCTTGCTCTTAATCTTCTTTATTATGGTTTTCATTGTCTTGAGAACTGGTAGAGAATTCTGGGTGTCTTTCTCAGCTTGTTCTGTCTCCCCTTTGGTGTGCTTCTTTTCGATTTGCTCTTTGTAATCTGCTATTCTCTTTTGAGAGTGACAGAATTACATAAATTCTGGGAATACTATTGGATACTTAATCTTTTTATTCTGCTCTATGAAGGCACTATAGTGTGGTGGTTCAAAGCTTATGCTGTGGAGTCAAACTGCAGTTTTTTCAGTTACTAAATGGATGATCTTTGGCTACCTGTTGAACTTCCCTAAGTCAGTGTATAGAAGGTTAACGGTACTTACCTCACAGGGATGTTGGATTTACTGAAGTGGTATCTATAAAGTGCCCAGCACAATGCCTAACACAAAGTAAGTACAGAAACAGTTACCATAGAGTTTTTCATGGATCGAAAGGTTTGTCCTTTGAACCATTTGAAGAATGATCATCTTTCTCTGCTGTTGAATTCTTCTGTAGTTCTCTCTGTAGTCTTGAGTCATAATTTGCTCATTTGTTTGCATTTAACATTTGAGTGTTTACTGTGTGCGAACATCACTGTAGTGAAGGCTGGAGATATTGGGGCAAATCAGTGTGCCCCCACAGGGCTGTCAGTCTAGTTTGGGGCTGCTCCCTGGTGAGCTGGAGTGGGGGTGATCTTTTCAGGATCTTTATTGTAAAACAGTCATTGTCAGATGGGTTTTTTTTCCTATTTTTATCTCAGGAATGTCTGTTCGTTGGTATATTATGCGTTTTTAGAAAGTTTTTACTTGAAAATAAGTTCAAACTCTAAAAGTTGGAAAAAATAAAAATAATACGTGTATCCCATTTACTCAGATTTATCAGTTGTTAGCATTTCATTATCATTGGGCATGCCCTCTCTCGCTTTCTGTGTGTGTGTGTGTGTGTGTGTGTGTCTGTGTGTGTGTCTTTATTCCCCCAACCCCCTACTATTTGAGGGTTAATTACATACATTGTGCCTTTTTACCACCATTTCAGTATGTATTTCTTAATAGTAGGAATATTCTTAAAAAAATCACCATCCTGCTATCAACTTCCTAAACTTACATCAATGTCGTATGTTTATCTAATGTACTAGCCATGTTCCAGTTATGTCATTTGATCTTATGTCCTTCATAGCCTACCCCTTCCTCCAAGTAGATTCTAGGATTTAGTTTTTGTCATTGGTATTTTTGAAGAATAGAGTTCTTCTCGATATACTTCTTTTTTCTTTTTTCAAACAGAAATTTCCCCATGTTGTTTTTGATAACCCCTTACAATTAGATGAGAGGCATGCATTATTGGCCAGAATACTGCAAAGTGCTGATCCATCCTCAGGGTATCACAGCTGGAAGCACACATTATTCCACTTTCCCTCATGAGAATCACGTGGTCAGGCTGTTGCCCAATTTCTGTTCCCCACTCCTTTGTATCTAATAAAGCAGTATGTGAGGATACTTTAAGACCATGCAAATATCTTGCTTTTCCTCAGAATTTCCTTCTAGATTTGAAAAACTTACTCCCTAGCCCGGGTGTGGTGGCTCACACCTGTAATCCCAGCACTTTGGGAGGCTGAAGTTGGTGGATCAGTTGAGGTCAGGAGTTCAAGATCAGCCTGGCCAACATGGTGAAACCCTGTCTGTACTAAAAATACAAAAATTAGCCAGGCATGGTAGTGGGTGCCATGTAATCCCAGCTACTCAGGATGCTGAGACAGGAGAATCGCTTGAACCCGGGAGGCAGAGGTTGCAGTGAGTCGAACTCATGCTACTACACTCCAGCCTGGGTGACAGAGATAGACTCTGTCTCAAAAAACAGCAACAACAACAACAGCAACAACAACAACAAACTTACTGCCTGATGATGCCATTTTAACATGCTTTCTTTTGGTTGCAAATGATGCATTTCCAGCTCTCGCACTCCCACCACATTTACCAGTTAGCCCTCTGCTTTCTTTTGTAAGCAAGAACACTTCTTTCACATGTTAAACTTACTTACTATTAATATTGGCTCATGAACTCCTATTATCTTCAATCATTTACAACTCATTACCTAATTATTTTTTGGCTCAAATAGTCCCATACTTGCTGTCAGTTGCTCCTTCAAGCTGGCACTGGTGTTCTGCTCTCACTGCTTATTTGAACACTTCATACTTTTTGGTGTAACAAGATGTTACAAGCTCATCTTATACCTCCCGTGCCCCAGTCCTGGAATAAGTCCATTGTTAAATAAGTAACCCACATTCCTTTAGTGGGGAATGGGTGCTGGGTGTGCTCATTGCTACTGGAGGGTGTTTGCTTCTTCACCCTTTCAGTAGGTGGCGTCAGGAAATACATGCATGTGTATACACTTACAGAAGTTTGTCCAACCCATGGCCCGCAGGCTACATGTGGTCCAGGATGGCTTCGAATGTGGCCCAACAGAAATTCATAAAATTTCTTAAAACATTATGAGGTGTTTCTTTTTTGGGGTGTGTGTGTGTGTGTGGGTGTGTGTGTGTGTGTAGCTCATCAGCTATCATTAGTATTAGTGTATCTTGTGTGTGGCCCAAGATGATTCTTCTTTCAATGTGGTCCAGGAAAGCCAAAAGATTGAACACCCCTACATGTTATGTATATACACATAAATATTCATATACATATACATAACTTAGAAATAATGAATTTATACCAGCACCTCCAGTTCTTATCCTTCTCCATTGAGTTCTTTGCCTTTTCATTCTTGCATGTCTGTTCTTCTACAATAAAAATTCTGGGTTGTAGAACAGCACATTTATTCAGTTGCTCAATCTAAAAAGCAAGTCTGCTTCAGTTTGCTCTCAGTAATAGATTTTATTCCCCTTTCTTTTCTTAGTGATTTAATTTTTTAAATATAGAAGGTATGAGTATACTTTCAAACCTCAAAACTATATGAAGTTTTACTCAGAATTGTCACTGTCTCTTGTTTATTACTTATACCGCATTTTCCCCAGCCTCTTGGAAGTAACTAACTTCATTGTTTTCTGTTTTAAACCTCCTGTTATTTTTCATCTAAGAATAAGAGGATATATTGCTCTTTCAGTGAAGGTAGCATGTTGTATATGTTCTTTTGCATGTTGCTTTTTTCGTGTAATAAAATCTGGAAATCACTTCCAGGCAAGTTAGGCAAGTTCAAGAGATCTCATTCTCCTTTTAAACAGCTGCATAGCACTCCATTGTGTATCTGTGCTATGGGTTACTCAGTAACCCATGGTATTTCAGTAGTTTATGATATTTTGCATTATAAATGATTTTACACTCCCTGGCTTTGTGCATGTGTGTTTTTGAATTCTCAGGGACAAATCTGTAGGGTAAATTCCTAGGATTATTGCCTCAGGAGTGTACACATATGTAGCTTTTTGAGATACCGTCAAATTCCCTTTTTTGGGGCTTACGGTACTTTGCATTGCCACCAGAGATGTGTGAGAGAACTTTTCCTACGTCTTTGCTAACAGGATGACTTGTTCAGCTTTTGAATGTTTGTCTGCCTTCTGGGTGAAAAGTAGTGTATCAATGTAGTTTTAATTTTTGTTTATCCTAAGAGTGAAGTTGATCATTTTTTCATGTGTTTAAGGGTCAGTGTTTATTTCTTCTCATGAATTGTCTGTTCATGTGTTTTGCCTGTTATTGAAGATTTTGGCATTTTTCCCTAAATTTAAGAGTTCTTTATAAGTGAGGGATGTAAGCCCTTATATGTGTTACATGATGCAGATACTTTCTGCTAGCTTATTTGTTCTTGTTTTTTTTTTTGCTTATTTGTGTGAGACTGTGTCTCACCCTATCACCCCGGCCATAGTACAGTGGTATGGTCATAGTTCACTGTAGTCTTGACCTGGGCTCAAGCAATATTCCTGCCTCAGCCTCCCGAGTTAGCTAGGAGTTATGTGTACCACGAAGCCCAGCTAATTTTTTACTTTTGTAGAGACAGGGTCTCACCATGTTATCCAGGCTGTATTATGTGTCTTTTGACTTTGTTTTTATTATTTTTTTTGCCATGCAAAAGTTTCTTTTTTATGGAGTTGATTTATTAATCTTCTTTTGCCTCTGGATTTTTGAGTCATATTCAGAAAGCCTTTCCCTACACTGAGGGTATAGAGGACACAGATAGTCTTCTCATTGCTGGTAAGCAGTATGTTCATATTGTCTAATTTGTTTGAGTCATAAGATAATGTCTTTATCCCAAAGACATTTTTTGCAATTGCTGTATGTATATACATTACAGTAACTAAATCTTTTAGTTAAGAGATTCTGGAAAAGAATTGACAATGGATCTAAAGTAGGTTAGTTTCTCTTGAAAGTTTTTTTTTTTTTGGAGGGGGGAGGTCATGATTAAAAATATTTTGTACTATCAGATCTGTTATTTGGTAGTTTTCTTTTATCCTTACCTGTAGTCTTTCAATAAAGTGGGAAAGAAGATGAGATTTCAGTTTGGTATCAGAACATGTATAGGCCTGGGCAATATAGTGAGACCCTGTCTCTACAAAAATAAAAAAAAAATCTGGGCATGGTGACACATGCCTGCAGTCCCAGCAGTTTGGGAGGCTGAGGTGGGAGGACCACTTGAGCCCACGAGGTTGAGGCTGCAGTGAGCCATGTTTGTGCTACTGCACTCCAGCTTGGGTCACAGAGTGAGATTGAGATCCTGTTTCAAAAAAAAAAAGAACATAGATAAATAGATAAATTTTAGTCACTGATTGGTAAATGAGGCTAGCAGTGTCTTTTTACTATAATTTAAAAATTACCTTGATGAGATTGAGTTAAAGGTTTAACATACTGGTATCCTGATTTAAAATTTACCAGTGACTATGTTTCTGATATCTAAGTTTATAGATTTTCTGAGATTAGTCTTTTAATTTATAGACAATGATGAAGAGCAAGGATTATATCCAAAGAATATTTTGGCTAGGTTGGCAGGTATGGTTAAGCAAAATAAATATTGGTGGTTAGCAAATCTTTTCTGTCTGTGCTTTTGAGTCTATAGTAACTTTGTTACATCTGGGTATCTACTATTAGAAAATGCCTACACATTCTAGATCAGTCTTTACTTTTTAACTTAGGTACCTCACATAACATGATTGATCCTCATTTTCTTAACTAAAAAATGAGTATGAGAACTTTTCCTGTGTAATTTTCAATCCATTTGTAAGTACTTAAGTTATCAAACATGTTTTCATTAGGTTTTCTGGTGTGTGGCTAATTCTAATCCATAAATCCTTGTATACTTTGGCTTTCATTCACTTAATAATTGTCTGCTTTGATGAATACCTTCTGATTTAAGTTCTAGTGTAGCCAAATGTTTTATATATCTATAGTCAGAAAATTTAAAATTTGTTTGTACCTTACCATAACAAATGTTCTGAATTTTGTAGTATCATCCCAACATACAGTGAATACCGAATTGGAAAAACAGATTTCTAATGAGGTTGATAGTGAAGAAATGAAAATGTCTTCTGAAGTGAAGCATATTTGTGGTGAAGATCAAATTGAAGATAAAATGGAAGTGACAGAAAACATTGAAGTCGTTACACACCAGATCACTGTGCAGCAAGAGCAACTGCAGTTGTTAGAGGAACCTAAAACAGTGGTATCCAAAGAAGAATCAAGGCCTCCAAAATTAGTCATTGAATCTGTCACTCTTCCACTAGAAACCTTAGTGTCCCCACATGAGGAAAGCACTTCATTATGTCCTGAGGAACAGTTGGTTATAGAAAGGCTACAAGGAGAAAAGGAACATAAAGAAAATTCTGAGCTTTCTACTGGATTGATGGACTCTGAAATGACTCCTAAAATTGAGGGTTGTTTGAAAGATGTTTCATACCAAGGAGGCAAATCTATAAAGTTATCATCTGAGACAGAGTCATCATTTTCATCATCAGCAGACATAAGCAAGGCAGATGTGCCTTCCTCCCCAACACCTTCTTCAGACTCGCCTTCACATGACATGCTGCATAATTACCCTTCAGCTCTTAGTTCCTCTGCTGGAAACATCATGCCAACAACTTACATCTCAGTCACTCCAAAAATTGGCATGGGTAAACCAGCTATTACTAAGAAAATTTTCTCCTGGTAGACCTCGGTCCAAACAGGTAGGGTGATTTTAATGATATTGAGAGAAAAGACATTGGAACAATTCTATAAAATCAGAAGGTATATGTGTAGTTTTGGTGTGGATGGCAACTTTTTCTGTCTTCAGATAGAACTTCAGTGTAATGTTGATTATGTGTTTCAGCCATTATTTTTTAAATGCTGTTAATGAAGAATGCCATTTGATTAAATTTGAAGGGATCTTATTTGGAATTTCAACTCAGTTGGGCCATAAAGATGCAACCAATTGATAATAGTTTCTAATAGAAAGAACTTTAAAAATTCTTTTAGTTCTGTGCCTCAGTAAATATAGAGCCTAAAATACGTATAGTTTTGGGTATACGTAACTAACATCTATTATTTCCTTCTAATACATTTATTTATTGATATTATTCGTTGTATATATTTTTAACTGGATAAACATCAACATTTATGACAGGAATTTTCCATGCTGGGGAATTTCTCATTTTGGTGTTTTTATTAATTGCTAACTCTTGTGGGATTTCTCTTTTCAAGTAGGACTTATTTCAATAGTTTCATGGAAAAAATCTTAGAATTGTACTATTGATTTTCAGTAAGTAAAGATAAATCTTCCTGTGTCTGCTTTACATCATGTACATTCTACCCTTTAAGAATGAGTTCCATTTCTTTTTAAGTGAGATTTAAATAAAACTGCATGGCAAAATGAGGATACTATAGGTACGAATTATTTATTGTTTTACAAATTTGCTACTTTCTGAAGTGTTTTTAAAATTGCAAGATAAATAGTGGAGAAGTGTTAATTCACAATAGTAATTTGGAGTTTTAAGTTTCATGATTGAAATCGCTTCAAGTTAAGTTTTAAGTTTCATGATTTAAATGGATTAAAGTTTGGCTTTTTATAGGAATAATACCTTGATTTTAATCGTATAATTTTTAAACTGTAAGGCCAGGCTTTTAAGAAAATCATTTTTTAATGTGAAAATTAGTCTCCTCTATATCAAACCCAGATATATTTTATTCTCTAAAGACAAGGTACACGAAAGGGAAAGTAGTTGTCAGATGGGATTTAGCTGTTTCTGCATGGCAAAGACGTGTGCAGTAAAACTAGGCCACTCTTTATATATGCCTTTTTCTAAGTATTTTCCTTGACAGTTATTTCTGCTCTACCACGAAAAGTTTTTCTTCTCAAACCAGTTGTTCTCCTTTCCAGTAAGTTTTTGGTTTTGTTTTGAATAGCTATATAATAATTATGTCGTTCTGACTCTGAAAAGACTTTAGCAATGGAAATTTGAATCTCAAATTTACTTTTGGTTGATATATTTACATTCTTTAAAGATACTGCTTCATATGTATTCCTGTTAAATTTTATGTATCTCTCCTTCCTTGAAGACTTTTGTTTCAATGGAGAAACCAGGTTCAATACATTAGGAGTCTCTTTCTGTAGATTTTATGTTCTGAAATATTGGGGAGGGGGGTGTATTTCCAGGCTTATTCCATCTTATATGAGCCATGTCCTAGTATTTTGCTGAGCTCTCTTTGAATTCCCAAGTCCGATGATAATCTTTCTATTTTTCTGCCCCTCTTGTTACTACTTCATCATTTGCTGCTAATCTTGTAAGCATTTTGTAGGCTGTGTTTTCCCTCCCTCCAGCTTTTTAGTTTTCCAGTCTTGGTTTTGGTTATCTAGCAAACAGCCTTCACTTGATGATGAACCTGCTAGTATAGTGCTGTTATTAGGGAGAGTATGAATTGAATAGTACAAGATAGATCTTCCATTGGTGAGGCACTGGGACCATAACTTGCAGGAAATATTCTACAGTTAGCAGGAATGTGTATATACATGTATTAGAAATACTGAAGTTCAGTATTCTGTTACATGAGTTTCTTTGATATTAGGCATTTCTGTATTATACTTCTTTTTTTATTTACTGTTGCTTCTACGTATTCTTCACATTGGGGACTGGCTGTAAAATAAGCTGCATTTTCCTGGCTGTGATTGTGATGTAAGCAAGATTCTTTGGTTTCCAGCTATTTTTTGTTAACGTCACTGGCATTTTCATATTTTGTTGAACATTACCAATTCTTTGGTCTTTACCAGTACAATAAATACTAACCAAACAAATGTAGATTTACCTTAAGTTCTGTTTCATGTTGGGCAAATTATTAAGTTGATTTTAATGATTTTCTATAATAGTATTATATGAGCTTTTCTAGGAATTCATTTCAAAATTAAACGAACATTTTAATAGAAAACATCTGAAAGATCTATTTTGTGATAGCTAGTGATTGGATTATCAGATGTTATCTGGAGGTACAAGCTAGCCAACCAGTAGAACGGTGAGCCAGTGCTGTCTAATAGAAATATGATGCAGACCATATGTGTAATTTTAAATTTTCCAGTAGTTACACTTAAAAAAAAAAACAGGTGAAATAAATTTTAATCTATTTTATTTAACCTGGTATATTCAAAACAATATTTCAGGATTTAGTATAAAAATGAACAAGATGCTTTATACTTAAAACATCAGTTCTGGCTAGCTGCATTAGAAGTGCTCAGTGGTCACATATGATGGTGGCTGCCTTATTGCACGATGCAAGACAAAACATTTTGAGAAATACAAAAAGAGCAGTTCCAGAACTATTGGTGAAATTAAAATACCAAAAGAATTCAAGATTGACAAACTAAGACTGTGGCTGTGCTTTCACAATTTTTAAGGACTGAAGTAGAAATATTCTTTTTCTGTTCTTCATGGAACACATTTTAATGCAGATAATTGCTAAACCATTTGTTGCAGCAACAAATCATTCACATCTTCAAGTATATTCAGTTTTAAATATATAATCCAAATAACCCAATATTGGAGATTTTCTGAAGGTGAGATGTTAGGACACAGAAAATGGGATTTAAATCTCAGGTATTGGACATCCATTATCAAATATCTAATCGCATAGAATTCTTTTTCTTTAAGGAGGTTAGTAATTAAAAGTTTAGTTTTTTGTATTTTTCCTTTCATATGGAATATTTCAGGTGCTATTTAGTGAGAAATATGATGCTTATTTTCTTTATGACGTGTTTCAAATATATCTCAAATGTATGATTTAGAACCTAACTGACTACAGGAATAGTAACACATTTTTCTGATGGCTGTGAATAGAATAAGATTCCTTTGGATTTTTGTATTTTTGCCTACTGTAGATGCAGGAATTCACAAAGATGAGAAAAAATTAGACACGATAAGGTAGGAGAAGTAACAGACAGCAAATTGGATATTGTTTCATACAAATTGTCCTAATGACCTAGGTGCATTTTCTCATCTTTTATTGAAGTTATATATTCATAAATAATTTAGTATTTCATTTTTCAGCAATTAAAAATATTTTTTATTTTTTTATAGAGATGGGGGTCTTGCTGTGTAGACCAGGCTGGTTACAAAGTCCTGGCCTCAAGCAATCCTCCCATCTTGGGTCTCCCAGAGTGCTGGGATATATCATATATTAAAAAAATATATATCATATGTTATATATAATATATAACATATATTGTATAATATATAGCATGTATTATATAATATATATCATATATTGCATAATATATAGCATATATTATGTAATATATAGCGAATAATATATAATATATATCATATGTCATATTTTATACCATATATCATATAATATATATCATATATTATATTACATATATCATACATTACATAATATATTTCATATATTTATTATATATGGTATATATTACCTGTAATAAATTATTTACATATCATATAATATATAATTTATATATTAATATAATATATATTTTATGTAACATATATTATATATAATATATATAATATATATTATATATTAATATATAATATATAATATATATATTATATACATGCCATAAAATATAATATATACTATAGTTCATTATATAATATAAAAAATATATATTATATGTAATATAGATTATGTCATATTATATTTATATTATATATAATATGTAATATATAATAAATATAATATATATTTATTATATGTAATATATATAATAAATGTAATATGTAATATATTATATGTAATATATAATATATATTATATATAATATATATTATGTAGAATATAACATAATATATAATATATATAATATATATTATATATAATATAACATAATATATATAATATATATTACATATATTATGATATATTATATATAATACATATTATATATTATATATTACATATATAAAATATATATTATATGTATATAACTGTTTTTAGACAGAGTCTTGTTCTGTTGCACAGGCTGTGGTGCAATGGCTCCATCTAGGCTCACTGCACCCTCTGCTTCACGGGTTCAACTGATTGTCCTGCCTCAGCCTCCCAGGTAGCTGGGACTACACCACACTGGGACTACACCAGCTGCCACCATGCCTGGCTAATTTTTTTTAGTATTAGTAGAGACAGGATTTCACTGTATTGGCCAAGATGGTCTTGATCTCCTCACCTTGTGATCCTCTTGCCTTGGCCTCCCAAAGTGTTGGGATTAGAGGCCTGAGCCAAGATACATATTTTTTAAATGAAGAAAAATTTCAAAGGTACTCTACTTGGTACAGTAATCAAATATATAAATTGAGGAATAAAACATAACCATGAAACATATTGATAACTGCATATGGAAAATACAGACGATAATGTTTTAAATAACATATTTCGAAAGCACTAACTAGTAATTTGAAGAGTTTGCATTTGACAGGCCGGTATGAACATACCTTGAATGCAGCAACACAGGTTCCCCATAAGACAAATCAAAATCAGGGAAAATGAAACCACAAAGGTTCAATCTGCTCTGACCTTTGAAAAACTCAGCACAGACAGTCGCACTTAGGACCAAGGGCAGGAGATCCCTAATCCCACCACCATGGCGATAGGGCATAAATATTCCAGGGTGAAGGCACAATCCAGATTGTGAGGTCCAACTGCTGCCAGGCAGGCAGTAGTGCTTTTACAGGTACAGGAAGGTCATGGAAGGCTCAGTGATTTGTTCCAAAAACTGAATCCTAAGCCCACACATTACTATGCTGTACTTCTTAAAATAAGTTATGAGATGGGAAATAGGGCACCCACAAATATACATACATATATACATATGTGTGTATATATATATATAATTATATATAATGTAATACGAATAACATGTATAATAGGTATAACATATATAATTTCCTTTCACATCCTGAATCCTTACATTCTATATAATATATTATCTATAATATAATGTATAATAATGTGTAATTATGATATACACTATAATACATATAATGTATAATTATTATATATAACATAATATATAATTATTTATATAACTAAATGAGTATATATATTATTATATAATTACATATAATTATATATCACATAATATATAATATATATCATGTATAATATATGATATATGATATAATATATAATATCATATGTATAATATATAATATATAATATATAATAAATATAATATATAATGTATTATATATTACATATAACACGTAATATATTACACATAAAATATAATATATAATATATTATATAGTATATAATATATATCATATAATATATAACATTATATAACATATATCATAATGTAATATATATAATATATATGACATATATTAGATTACATATGATATTTTGTTTAGTAATAATATAATATATAAAACATGATATATTATTTATACTATATAATGACATATTTATTCTACATTAAGATGTATTATATATATCTATATATCTATATAATATATATATAATATAATCATACATAACAGAATATTATATAATTATGTATAATTGATAACGTATAGAAGATATATCATATACATAATATGTATCATATATTATACGAATCATATATTATATCCATAATATATATCATATGTTATAATATATATCATGCATTGTATAATATGTAGCATATGATATATAATGTATATCATATTATATAATATACAGCATATAGTATAAAATATATATCATACATCATATTATATTCCATATATCATATAATATACATCATATCTCATATATAATCATATGTTATATTATATATTGTATATTATATTTATTATATATGGTATGTATTACCTATAATGTATTATTTACATATATAATATATAATTTAAGTATTATATAATATATGTTTTAAAATATGATATATATAATATATATTATATATTTTATATATGATGTATTTAATATATAATATATGTAATATATAATTAATATATCCATAATATATAATATATAATATAAATAATATACATAAAATATATAATATATGTATATAATATATAATATATAATATAACTTATATACATGTCATAAAGAAGATATATATTATAGTTCATTATATAGTATGCATCTCATATATTATATAATATATATAATATATTTATTATTTGTATTATATATAATTTTAATACGTATCATAATATATATTGTGTCATATATAAATTATATATTATATAATATATGCAATATATATAATACATATAATATATATTATATATAATATGACATAATATATTATATATATTGTATATATTATTAGATAATATATTATATATTACATATTATATATAATATATAATACGTATATATAATTTATATTTTATATATATAATTGTTTTTAGACAGAGTCTTTTAGTGTTGCACAGACTGGGGTACAATGGCGCCATCTTGGCTCACTGCAAATTCTGCCCGACGGGTTCAAGCGATTGTCCAGCCTCAGCCCCCCAAGTAGGTGGGACTGCACCACACTGGGACTACACCAGCTGCCACCATGCCTGGCTAATTTTTTTTAGTTTTAGTAGAGACAGGATTTCACTGTATTTGCCAGGATGGTCTTGATGTCCTCACCTTGTGAGCCTCTTGCCTTGGCCTCCCAAAGTGCTGGGATTAGAGGCCTGAGCCAAGATACCTATTTTTTAAATGAAGAAAGATTTCAAAGGTACTCTACTTGGTACAATAATCACATGTATTAACTGAGGAATAAAACAACCATGAAACATATTGATAAATGCACATTGAAAATACAGAGTGTAATGTTTTAAATAACATATTTGGAAAGCACTACCTAGTAATTTGATGAGTTTGCATTTTGCAGGCCAGTATGAACATACCTTGAATGCAGCAACACAGGCTCCCCATTAGAAAAATCAAAATCAGAGAAAATGAAACCACAGAGGTTCAATCTGCTCTGACCTTTGAAGAACTCAGCACAGACAGTGGCACTTAGGACCAAGGGCAACAGATCCCTAATCCCATCACCATCGTGATAAGGCATAAAAATTCCACGGTGAAGGCACAATACACATTGTGCAGTCCAACTGCAGCCAGGCAGTCAGGAGTGCTTTTACATGTACAGGAAGGTCATTGAAGGCTCAGTGTTTTGTTTCAAAAACTGAATCCCAAGTCCAAACATTACTATGCAGTACTTCTTAAAATAAGTTATGAGATGGGAAATAGGGCACCCCCAAATATATGTAAATATATGTGGGTATATATATATATAATTATATAAAATGTAATATATATATCATATATAATATGAATAACATATATATAATTTACTTTTACGTCCTGCAACCTCCTATATATTTTGTATATTATAAAATATTATGATATATTATTATTATATACAATATAATACATATAATAATGCATAATTATTATATATAACAATATATAATTATATATATAAGTATAAAATTACATAATTACATGTAATAGAATAAATATCTATAATACATAATATATAATTTGTAATATATTATATAATATATAATATATGTATAACATTATATGACATGTAATATTTCATATATAATATATAATGTACTGTATATTACATATAATATGTAATATACATAATATATAATAGATATAAATTATATAATGTGTATAAGATATTATATATTCAATAACATATTATATATTATATCATAATATAATATATATTATATTACGTATATGATAGATTAAACATATAATATCTTACATTACGTAGAGTAATAATATACAATATATAATATATTATGACATATATAATATATTATGATATAATACATAGTATATATTAAGATATATAATATACAGTATGATCATATACAATAGATTATTATATAATTATATATACTATATAACATATATAATATATATCATATATTATATATTATATATCATATATTACATATAATATATATCATATATTATATATAATATATATCATATACTATATATCATATATATCATATGTTATATATAATATATATCTATATTATATAATATATGATGTATATAATATATAATATATATCATATATATTATATTATATATGTATCATATTATATATATCTTACATTATATAAAATGTATATCATATATGTTATATATCAGATGTTATTTTTCATATATTATCAATGATATATATCATATGTTATATATACTATATATTATACATTATATAATATGCAGCATGTTATATATTATATATCATATTATATAGTATATAGCGTATTACATAATATAAATCATATATCATATTATATACCATAAATCATATAATATACATTATACATTGCATTATATATATCATATATTATATAATATATGCCATATATTTAATGTAGATGGTATATATTACCTATAACATATTATTTACATATCATATAATATATAATGTATATATTATATAATACATTATTTTATTTAACATATATTATACATAATATATATTATATTTTATATAGTGTACACTTAATATGTAATATATACTTTATATATTTAATATTTTATATATAATATATATTATATACATGTCATAAAATATAATATATATTATAGTTCATTATATGATACATAATATATGTTATATAATATTTATAATAGTATAGATTTCATATATAATATTAAATATATATTATATATTATATATTATATAAATAATATATAATATGTAATATATATGATGTCATATTATATATAATATATTATATGTAATATATATAATACATATAATATATAATATAAAATATGACAGCGTATATATTACGTATATTTTATATATTATGACATATTGTATATTATATGTTTTATATAACATATATAATATATTATAAGCTATATAATATATATGTTATATATATGTTATGTGTATGATATATGTTATGTATATTACGTTATATATAATTATATATATATACACGCTCACATATATATATATATATTTATATATATATGGGGTTGCCCTATTTCCCATCTCATAACTTATTTCAACAAGCACAGCATAGTAATATGTGGGCTTGGGATTCAGTTTTTGAAACAAAACACTGAGCCTTCCATGACCTTCCTGTATATGTAAAAGCACTGCTGTCTGCCTGGCAGCAGTTGGACATCACAATGTGGATTGTACCTTCACCCTGGAATGTTTATGCCCTATCGACATGGTGATGGGGTTAGGGATCTCCTGCCCTTGGTCCTAAGTGCAACTGTCTGTGCTGAGTTTTTCAAAGGTCAGAGCAGATTGAACCTTTGTGGTTTCATTTTCTCTGATTTTGATTTTCCTTCTGGGGAACCTCTGTTGCTGCATTCAAGGTATGTTCATACTAGCCTGTCAAATGCGAACTCTTCAAATTACTATTTAATGCTTTCCAAATATGTTATTGAAAAAATTGTCCTCTGTATTTTCCATCTGCAGTTATAAATATGTTTCATGTTTATGTTTTATTCCTTAATTTATATCTTTGATTACTGTACCAAGCAGAGTACTTTTGAAATTTTTCTTCATTTAAAAAATATGTATCTTGGTTCAGGCCTCTTATCCCAGCCCTTTGGGAGGATAAGGCGGGAGGATCACAAGACAGGAGATCAAGACCATCATGGCAAATGCAGTGAAGCCCTGTCTCAACTAAATATACAAAAAATTAGCCAGGCATGGTGGAAGCTGCTATAGTCCCAGTGCAGTGTAGTCGCAGTTACCTGGGAGGCTGAGGCAGGACAATCACTTGAACCCGTGAGGGAGAGGTTGCAGTGAGCCAAGGTGGCGCCATTGCACTCCAGCCTGTGCAACAGAACAAGACTCTAAGAAATAATTATATTTATATAATATATATCATATATAGTATATATTAATATGTTGTATGTCATATATAATACATATGTAATACATATAATACATCATAATACATATAATATATAATATATATTGTGTCATATTATATATAATACAATATTTTATATATATTATATATAAAATATTATATATTATATACTATATAAATTATTATATATATTATATATTATATAACATATATATTACATAATATATAATATATTATATAACATATATATTACATAATATATAATATATTATATATATTATATGTTATATAATATATTATATATATTATATGTTATATAATATATATATAATGTAATATGTTGTATATATGATGTAATATATTATACCTTATATAATATATTGCATATATTATATGTTATATAATATATTGCATATATTATATGTTATATAATATATTGCATATATTATATGTTATATAATATATTGCATATATTATATGTTATATAATATATTGCATATATTATATGTTATATAATATATTGTATATATTATTTGTTATATAATATATTGTATATATTATCTGTTATATAATATTTTGTATATATTATATGTTGCATAATATAACATGACAAAATATATAACATGTAATATAATATGTAATGACATATAATATATATTGTATGACATGTAAAATGTATATGTTATATGTATAACATATTATATATTATATATTAAATATTATATATATTACATATATGATATATATGATATATAATATATTATAGTTATTTTTTATTAAATATAGATTATATATATTAAACATATGATATATATTATATATAATATATGCTAAATAAAGTATGTAATTTATTATGTTATATATAAATATTATATTATATGATATGTAAATTATATATTATTTGTAATATATACCATATATATTATGTAATATATGATATACATTATATAATATATGATATATATTTAATACATGATGCATACAATATAATATGTGAGAAATTATGTAACAGATGATATGTAATATAATATATGGTAATTACATAATATATGATATGTATTACATAATATATGATATATACCATAGATAATATATGATAGAAAACATAATATCTGATATATATCTTATAATATGTGATATATATTAGATATAATGTATGGTATATATTATATATCATATGTGATATGTCATATATGATATATATTATATATCACTTATGATATATCATATATGATATATATTAAAAATCATACATGATATATCATATTTGATATATATTATATATCATATATGATATGTATTTTATTTGTTATATATTATATATAATTATATAATATTCTTTTAAAAGTGATTATATTATTATTATATATAATATATCATAATAGATTATATATAATATATGATAATATATTTTATATTATATTACATTATTAGTATACATTCTATAATATACATCATATATAGTATAATATATGTCACGTATGTAATGTTATAATATATATCATATGATGTATGTAATATATTATTTAATGTATAACATATAATGTATAATATATTTTATATCATATGCAATATATTACTTATAATATAGGAAATATAATATATTATATATAATATAATATAATATATCACATATAATATAAAATATATAATATATATTATGGCTTACATAATATATTATATATTACATAACCTATTATGTATTCGATATTATATATATATCATATAATATATTAGATATTAGATATACGTTATATAATATATTATATATTAGATATATATTATACATATTATATGTTGTTATATTATAAATAATTACATATGTAATTATATATGTAATTATATATTGCATTATATATAATAATTTTATATTATTATACTTATTTTATTATATATAATGATATATTATATATTATATTACACATAATGTATTATATGTAATATAAGGAGGCAGGAGGTAAATGGAATTTATCTGTATGTTATGCATATGATATATGTTATATATATTACGTTATATATAATTACATATATATATGCACACATCTATATATGTATATATTTGGGTTTACCCTATTTCCCATCTCATAACTTATTTCAACAATTACAGCATAGTAATATGTAGCCGTGGGATTTAGTTTTTGAAACAAAACACTGAGCCTTCAATTACCTTCCTGTACACGTAAAATCACTGCTGTCTGCGTGGCAGCAGTTGGACCTCACAATGTTGATTGTGCCTTCACCCTGGAAGGTCTAACCCCTATCACCATGGTGATGGGGTTAGGGATCTCCTGCCTTTGGTCCTAAGTGCCACTGTCTGTGCTGAGTTTTTCAAAGGTCAGAGCAGATTGAACTTTTGTGATTTCTTTTCCCTCATTTTGATTTTTCTTCTGGGGAACCTGTGTTGCTGCATTCAATGTGTGTTCATACTAGCCTGTCCAATGCGAACTCTTCAAATTACTAGTTAATGCTTTTGAAATATGTTATTTAAACAATTGTCCTCTGTATTTTCTATCTGCAGTTATAAATATGTTTCATGGTTAGGTTTTATTACTCAATTTTTACATTTGATTATTGTACCAAGCAGAGTACCTTTGAAATTTTTCTTCATTTAAAAAATATCTATCTTGGCTCACGCCTGTTATCCCAGCATTTTGCGAGGACAAGGGAAGAGGATTACAAGGAAAGGAGAACAAGACCATCGTGGACAACACAGTGAAGCCCTGTCTCTACTAAAAGTACAAAAAATTAGCCAGGCATGGTGGCAGCTGCTGTAGTCCCAGTGCGGTGTAGTCGCAGTTACCTGGGAGGCTGAGGCAGGACAATCACTTGAAACCGTGAGGGAGAGGTTGCAGTGAGCCAAGTGGCGCCATTGCATTCCAGCCTGTGCAACAGAACAAGACTCTGTCTAAAAATAAATTACATATATAATATATATAATATATAAAATATATTATGTAATATATGTCATAGAATACATATATATCATAATATCTATAATATATAATATATAGTATGCCACATTATATGTAATATATATAATATATTATATATAATATTTCTTACATGTAATATACAATGTATTATATACACTCATATATTATGTATTATAGATAACATTTATTACATATATTATATAATATATAGTATATCACATTTTACATAATATATAATATATATAATATGAGAAAACATATTACATAATATAAATTATGTAATGACATATAATATATGTTACATTTTATGACATGTAAATAATATACATTGTATATAATATATTATATATATTATGTATTAAATATATATTATATGTATTAAATATATGATATATATTGCATTTAATATATTATACATATTAAATATTTAATATACATTATATATTAAATATATGATACACATTATATATAATATATGTTAAATAATATATAAAATTTATTATATAATATGTAAATATTACATGATTTGTAAATTATATATTATATGTAATATAGACCATCAACAATATGTATAATATATGATATACAATATATGATATATATTTAATATATGATACATATGATATATGATGTAATATATGATATATAATATAACATAATATATGATATATAATATAATATGTGATCTATGTTACATAATATATGATATATATTATGTAACATGATATATATTATATAGGATATAAAACAATATACGATATATAACATATAATATATATTTATTACATATAACATAAGATATATGTTATCTATAACATATGATAAACATTGTATATAACATATGATATGTATTATATAAAACATATGATATATATAATACATGATGAATGTTAAATATATGATATATTATATGATATTTTAAATATTAGCTATTAGACATTATATAATGAATGATATATTATATGTTACATGTTATATAAATTATATATTAAAATATTATATATAATAATCTATAATCATACAATTATATATGTAATTATATATGTTGTAATATATATAATAATTATATATTTTTACCTGTATTATATTATACATAATAGTTATATATTATTATATATTATATTATACATAATATATTATTATATATTATATTATACATAATATATTATATGTAATATAAGTATGCAGGATTTAAAAGGAAATTATATATATTTGATACATATTATATATGTTATATATAATACGTTTTGTATAATTATATATACATACACACACACATATTTAAATATATCTATTTATATATTTGGGGTTGCCCTATTTCCAATCTCATAACTTATTTCAAGAAGCACAGCATAGTAATATGTGGGCTTGGGATTCAGTTTTTGGAACAAAACACTGAGCATTCAGTGACCTTCCTGTACATGTAAAAGCACTGCTGTCTGCCTGGCAGCAGTTGCACATCACAATGTGGATTGTACCTTCACCCTGGAATGTTTATGCCCTATCGCCATGGTGAAGGGGTTAGGGATCTCCTGCTCTTGGTCCTCAGTGCCACTGTCAGTGCTGAGTTTTTCAAAGGTCAGAGCAGATTGTGGTTTCATTTTCCCTGATTTTGATTTTCCTTTTGGGGAGCCTGTGTTGCTGCATTCAAGGTATGTTCATACTAGCCTGTCAAATGCGAACTCTTCAAATTACTATTTAATGCTTTCCAAATATGTTATTTTAAAAATTGTCCTCTGTATTTTCCATCTGCAGTTATAAATATGTTTCATGGTTAAGTTTTATTCCTGAACTTATATATTTGATTATTGTACCAAGCAGAGTACCTTTGAAATTTTTCTTCATTTAAAAGATATGTATCTTGGCTCAGGCCTGTTATCCCAGCACTTTGGTAGGACAAGGCAAGAGGATCAGAAGGAAAGGAGATCAAGACCATCGTGGCCAAGGCAGTGAAGCCGTGTCTCCACTAAAAATACAAAAAATTACCCAGACATGGTGGCAGCTGCTGTAGTCCCAGTGCGGTGTAGTCGCAGTTACCTGGGAGGCTGAGGCAGGACAATCACTTGAACCCGTGAGGGAGAGGTTGCACTGAGCCAAGATGGCACCATTGCACTCCAGCCTGTGGAACAGAAAAAGACTCTGTCTAAAAATAAATTACATATATGTAATATATATCATATATACATTATATATTCAATAATATATTATAGATGTCGTATATAATACATATATAATATATAATACACCAAAATATAAATAATATTTAATATATATTTTGTCACATTGTATATAATATGTACTATATGTAATATTTATTTCGTATAATTTATAATATATTACATATAATTATACATTATATATCATATATAATATTTATTATATATAATATATAATGTATTATGTATATTATATTTTATATAATATATAATATATACAATACGACAAAATATATTACATAATATTTGTTATGAAAAGACATACAATATATGTTATAATTTATGACATGTAAATAATATATGTTGTATAAATAATATATATGACGGTGGGGACTTGGTACCCAGAACTTCGGAGGATAATGGGTTCCTTCAAAATCGGTAAGGATGGACGACGGATGATTCGCTTAGAGCTGATGGTGGTGGTGGTCTTGCATGCCATCCCTGACCTGATGCGCGTCTTCCCTGGCTGTCTGCCGACGTTGGAGCCACTGGAGCGTTGGCTGCTGCTGGCCACCCGGGTTCTCTTGGCATCTGTGTAACCTGTGACCAAGCAAGGGCTGGAAGAGTGGGCGATCGTCTTCCTCTTCCTGGGGGCTGCGATGCGGACTCCCGAGGGCCTCTCTGACAGCCTTGGGGCGCCTGGCAAGCAGCAGGCCGATCCCCTCTGCGCAGGGAAGTAGCACGCCTCCGTCACCATCTTGGGCCACGCTGGGGGCACCGCCGGACCCCTGTTCTGGGGCTCCGCCTGGATGTCCACAAATGCTGAGGCCTGGCTGTGCATCTGGGGCACCCGGAGCCCGAAGCTCTGGGCAGGCTGATGAGAGGGCAGTGGGAATTCTGGAGCCTCCAGGGCCGCCTCCTCGGCCACCTTCTTAGCTTCTGGGTATCCAGGTGGGAACCAGCAGGGAGCTGTGTCTCGCAACATCTTGCTGCCTTCGGGAGCACCGGCCTGGCTCTGCTCCTCTCCCAACTGGCGGCTTCAATGAGTGCCGCGGCCGCCACGCGTCGCCTTTATAGACGCACAGGGCAGAGTGGGTGGGACTTCTCCTTGATAGGTTGCTGCTTCAATCCAATCACACTGAGTCTCATCTTCCACCAGACTCCAGCTTGGGAATGCCCCAGGGGGTGCGCTAGCGGAATCAACTGGAACTCCTGGTTGCTAACCTTGGATCTAGGTTGCTTTTCCTGAGTTAATTAACTGTCCGTGCAGGGCAGTCCTATAATGGCTACTGGAATTGGGCTACCTAGGATTAAATGAAGGTTCAGGGAGGTTGGGCAACTTGCTTGGGCCCACACAGCACCCCATGGAGCCAGGACTGATCCAGCAGTCTGCTGCATGCTGGAGGGCAGGATCTCTCTGGGGTTGCCTTTCCCTGCTCTGTGCACTCCTCCGCTGTGGGCAAATTGAGGACAGGAAGTGGACCGCACCCACTTCTCTCCCAGGACTCGGGCAATGTTCAACACAGGGGGTCTTCCAAAGGTTCATAGAAAATGCACATGCTGAAGAAACTATGCATGGATTTCCACTGGTTTGCACTCAAATAAACTTGTCCTAACTTCTTATCACCTTTCTGAACTAGATCTAGTTTGAGGCACTGAGAAGGATGAGACATCCACTGAAAAGGACTCCTATCAGAGCAACATGAATTCCACGAAAACTGCAGCAAGAGCAAACATCAAATTTCTGGTGAAGCTTGGGTGGAAGAATGAAGAAATCATTGATGTTTTCAGAAAAGCTGATAAGGGCACTACTCCAAAGAAATGAACTCTCTACGAATGTATAGCTTGTTTCAAGAAGAGGTGAGAAGAGGTGGAAGATGAATCCTGCAGTGGCTGTGAAAACCACTGTGCCCAGATCAGCTGCAGTTACGACGAGAGCTATCAGTGGAAATTTTAAACAGGAGGGATCACGATCCTGACGCATCCCTCTGACAGATTATAACCGGAAGTTGGAACATGGCTTTACCAATATGATCTCGAGGGCAAGGCATCATCAAAGCGGTGGCTACCAAGAGGTGGCAGTGGTCCAGTCAAAGGAAAAGGAGGCCAGTCAGGAGCCAACATCATGGCATCAGTGTTTTGGGACACTCAAGGCATTTTGCTTGCTGACTTTCTGAAGGGTCAAACATCTGCTTTTTAGGAGAGTGTTCTGAGAAGCTTAGATAAAGCTTTGGTAGAAACATGCTGGGAAAGTCTCACCAGATCCTTGTTCACCACCTCAGTGCTCTGCTCATTCCTCTCATCAAACAAGGGCAATTTTGTCAGTTTCAATGGGCAGTCCTTAGGAATTCACCTTACGGGCTGCTTTCATTCCTTCTAGACTCTTTTTGATTCCTAATTATAATAAGTCACCCTGCCTTGCTTGGAAAGATGAGAGAAAGTCTCCTTGCCTTGCTGGGACAGATGAGAGATGAGATCCTCCTCTTCTCTCCCAGGACAGAATGGTCAGACTTGAGTTTCCTTTCTCCTCACTCTTCTCCTCCTTGAGGGAGGTGCTGTACCGGACAGACCTACTCCCGTGTCTAGACACGGGTAGACTCATTTAAGATCCTCACAGGCAATCCTCCATGGGGTCAAAGGGGAAGGACTTATTTCTTCAGGGCTCAGTAGTCCACATCCTTACGCGCACCTTCACCAGCCCAGGGCGGGGTAGCGGTGGGTGAAAGGGCGTGGCTCAGAGCCCGCTTCTTCCGCTCGGGCGTATCCTGGGAGGAACCCTTGTCCAGTGAGCAGGTCTTCGTCTCCACCAAATTCCCTAGGGGGACATTTCTGGCAGCCCTTCTTGTTCAGCAGCTTACGGGGGTCAGGTGGACCTCTGCTGGTCACCAGCCTGAAGCACTTTCTCCATTTCAGCTATTTTTGCAGTTGCCTAGGTGACTTTTGAACCTCATTACCCAGAACAGCAAACGGACGAGGGGTGAGAAAAGTGGCCGTCTGGGTTTGCAGCATAGTGCTGCCTTAGAGGAGTTGTGCAGTCTTCGGGTGTGTGAAACTTCACCTGGCTGATTTGTGGGAATGCCTCCACAAATTCGCTAAATTCAGTAGCTTTTGCCTTCCAAGATTCATTTACACAATGTTGAATGCTTTAAATGAATGAGCGTGAAGAGTGCTGGGCTGGAAAGTGATGATATGGGTGGTAGGGACTCCTCGGAGTAGAGTAGAGTTTTACTATTATAACTGGGAGGCAAATAAAAAGGAGCTGAACGTGATCCATAATAAAAGAAGCACACACTCACAAAGCTCCGTACCAACTACATTAAAATGGAAATCATGATATTTGGAAATACGACTTAATTGGAAATCATTAAGTAATCTCATCAAACATTTTTCAGTGGGTGGCAGGGCTATGGCGGGAAAACGGCAACGGTTCTGGCACCTACTTAACTTGATTCCATGAAATTCACCCAACAGGCCTCCAGAGAAGATATTACTGCTCTGATATTACAAAGGGAAAAACAGCTATGGCGTCTCTAAAAAGCACAACGTTCTAGGACTGGAATGACTTGAAATCCACACATAAATTTCTGAGTGTTTTTTGCCATAAGGTACTTTCCACCTTACTGTAAAGCACATCCTAAAATTGTCTGCAATGCAAATGGATTATGTGCATCCAACAGGAAACAGCACAGGTTGAGAAGCTGTTACTTCATAGCTCATTGCGACCACTAGTGAAAAGTGTGGGGTCTCATCACTTTTGCCCCCACGTTTTGCCTGTTGGTTTCTCCACACTGTCAGGAGGATTTGACCAACTCCCTGTGGCTCAGGTTCGCTTATGCAGCATGGTGGGGAAACCAGTGGGTATTGAAGACCTGCCTCTGGTGTGCCAGGAAGTTGTGCCTGCCGGCCACTCTGACTTGCGATCTTCCGCCTCAGTGTATGGCATCCTACACCTGGGTAATTAACACTGCCAGCATGATAAGAAGGTCCCTTCATCACTATTGCCACTAGTCCTTCCGACTCCTGTGCCCTGTTCCTTCTTTATTGGAACCCAAGAACGAGCAAACATAGTATTTTCAAACATCTCTCCCCCTTCCCTGGTACCACCAATATTCCACCATCCTAATTCCCTCAGAAGCATTCAGTCTCTCCATCCTGAGGTGGTGAAATCCCTCTAGGCATTTATAAGTATACCTGGACGTAAGAAATACAAGATACCGTTGTATTAACTAAATATAGTGTTGCTAAGTTCGTACTTTTCCTTGGTTGATTTTATTTTATAAATAGGTATCACTGGCATTTTTCAAAATGCGGTAGGCACAGAGAGTATATATGATGGAATTACATCCTCCTTCCCTGCACTCAGCAACCGAGATCTTCCCCCTACGGGCACTCAAAGGTTTCATTGTCTGAAATATCAGCCTAAACGTAGTTTATGTTTAGTAAGCAACAACTGTAAATAGTCCCACCTCCAAACGGAGTGGATTTAGGTTTCACTTTTCCAAGGAAAATCCATCAAAGAATTTTTCCACGTACTTTAAAACCATCCCACGTATAGAATCCATTATTATTGATGGGGACAGGCCCGAGGGGCAGCGGTGGGGATTCCGGGGGACTGGGAGTGGGGGGTTGGGGTTACTCTTGGCTTTTTGCCCTCTCCTGCCGCCGGCTGCTCCAGTTTCTTTCGCTTTGCGGCGCGGTGGACAGGGTGAGCTCTCGGGACTGATGGCGGTTTTGGAAGAGGCCTGGGGCTAAGGACAGGCCAGGGCGGAGGGAGAGGCGGACCGCTGGCGTGGCTGGATCTGGGCGCGCTGTCGGACCTTCCACATCACCAGCTGCAGGCAGGCGTTTGCGTCCTCGCTGGAGTTGTGGCCGTCCTGGCTGTCCTGGATGATCTGTCCCAGGTAGTCAGCTGCGAGATTCCTGAGGGAGCGCTTGTAGGGGAAACCCAGGTAGTGCGGGAAGAGCACGGCCGTGTCCACCACGGTGCTGTGGATGAGCTTCAGGGCCAGCAGATCGCTCTCCAGGCTGTGCCCGATGAGGATGGTTTGGGCGCTGAGAAAGCTCAGCAGGATGGCTTGGACTTGGGGCAAGGTGATGCTCGTCTTGGCGACGTCGGCCTCGGTGACTCCGGAAAACCTGGTGTTGTAGTCCACGATCTCGTTGTCGGGCTTGACGAAGGTGTCGTACACCACTCGCATGTCGGCGTCCACCACGGTGACGCGGGTCAGCTCTAGGCCATGCGTGGTGTAGCACATCTCACAGTCCAAGGCGTAGATTCCTGGATAAGCGTCTCTGGACAACTCTTTCTTGAAGGTCTCCACGAAGCCATCGAGCCTCTCCTTGCGGCCGTCCCGCACGTGCTGCTTTGCCACCTGGCAGCCCACAGAGCCAGGAGCAGCTGCACAGCAGGTGTACTGGCTAACCCGGCCTCCAGCCACCTGGCTCGAGCGGACCCGCCCCCAGTGATAGTAACACAACTGGTCGCGTACACAGCGGCCCGAGGAGGACACCAGGTACTCGGTGCCACAACGGCAGCAGACCCTGCAGCAGGAGTCGCCGGGCCCCTTCCCCTGGCCAGTGAAGAGGACGGCGCCTCCGGGCCGCTCGGGGTGCGGGAAGGGGTAGCCGTTCTCCTTGAGCTGGTCCTGGGTGAGCAGGAACTCCTGGAGGCGGCCGTACAGGGCGGCCCTGCTGAGGCCGGGCATGGAGCTGGGGTCAGGCCCTTGAGTCTCTTGAGGGTGTTCAGGACCACATTCAGGTACCTGTTCTTGTTGGGGCTGCAGTCGTAGGCCACCTTCTCCTCGTTCAGCGCCTTCTCCTCGGCCTCCTGCTTGGAGGCGCAGAACTTGAGACACTCTTTGGTGAACAGTTGGAGATAGCCTCGGCGGATGACGGTGGGGACTTGGCACCCAGACCTTCGGAGGATAATGGGTTTCTTCAAACTCGGTAAGGATGGACGACGGACGATTCGCTTAGAGCTGATGGTGGTGGTGGTCTTGCATGCCATCCCTGACCTGTTGCGCGTCTTCCCTGGCTGTCTGCCGACCTTGGAGCCACTGGAGCGTTGGCTGCTGCTGGCCACCCGGGTTCTCTTGGCATCTGTGTAACCTGTGACCAAGCAAGGGCTGGAAGAGTGGGCGATCGTCTTCCTCTTCCTGGGGGCTGCGATGCGGACTCCCGAGGGCCTCTCTGACAGCCTTGGGGCGCCTGGCAAGCAGCAGGCCGATCCCCTCTGCGCAGGGAAGTAGCACGCCTCCGTCACCATCTTGGGCCACGCTGGGGGCACCGCCGGACCCCTGTTCTGGGGCTCCGCCTGGATGTCCACAAATGCTGAGGCCTGGCTGTGCATCTGGGGCACCCGGAGCCCGAAGCTCTGGGCAGGCTGATGAGAGGGCAGTGGGAATTCTGGAGCCTCCAGGGCCGCCTCCTCGGCCACCTTCTTAGCTTCTGGGTACCCAGGTGGGAACCAGCAGGGAGCTGTGGCTCGCAACATCTTGCTGCCTTCGGGAGCACCGGCCTGGCTCTGCTCCGCTCTCAGCTGGCGGCTTGCCTCCAGGGCCGCCTCCTCGGCCACCTTCTTAGCTTCTGGGTATCCAGGTGGGAACCAGCAGGGAGCTGTGGCTCGCAACATCTTGCTGCCTTCGGGAGCACCGGCCTGGCTCTGCTCCTCTCCCAACTGGCGGCTTCAATGAGTGCCGCGGCCGCCACGCGTCGCCTTTATAGACGCACAGGGCAGAGTGGGTGGGACTTCTCCTTGATAGGTTGCTGCTTCAATCCAATCACACTGAGCCTCATCTTCCACCAGACTCCAGCTTGGGAATGCCCCAGGGGGTGCGCTAGCGGAATCAACTGGAACTCCTGGTTGCTAACCTTGGAGCTAGGTTGCTTTTCCTGAGTTAATTAACTGTCCGTGCAGGGCAGTCCTATAATGGCTACTGGAATTGGGCTACCTAGGATTAAATGAAGGTTCAGGGAGGTTGGGCAACTTGCTTGGGCCCACACAGCACCCCATGGAGCCAGGACTGATCCAGCAGTCTGCTGCATGCTGGAGGGCAGGATCTCTCTGGGGTTGCCTTTCCCTGCTCTGTGCACTCCTCCGCTGTGGGCAAATTGAGGACAGGAAGTGGACCGCACCCACTTCTCTCCCAGGACTCGGGCAATGTTCAACACAGGGGGTCTTCCAAAGGTTCATAGAAAATGCACATGCTGAAGAAACTATGCATGGATTTCCACTGGTTTGCACTCAAATAAACTTGTCCTAACTTCTTATCACCTTTCTGAACTAGATCTAGTTTGAGGCACTGAGAAGGATGAGACATCCAATGAAAAGGACTCCTATCAGAGCAACATGAATTCCACGAAAACTGCAGCAAGAGCAAACATCAAATTTCTGGTGAAGCTTGGGTGGAAGAATGAAGAAATCATTGATGTTTTCAGAAAAGCTGATAAGGACACTACTCCAAAGAAATGAACTCTCTACGAATATATAGCTTGTTTCAAGAAGAGGTGAGAAGATGTGGAAGATGAATCCTGCAGTGGCTGTGAAAACCACTGTGCCCAGATCAGCTGCAGTTACGACGAGAGCTATCAGTGGAAATTTTAAACAGGAGGGATCACGATCCTGACGCATCCCTCTGACAGATTATAACCGGAAGTTGGAACATGGCTTTACCAATATGATCTCGAGGGCAAGGCATCATCAAAGCGGTGGCTACCAAGAGGTGGCAGTGGTCCAGTCAAAGGAAAAGGAGGCCAGTCAGGAGTCAACATCATGGCATCAGTGTTTTGGGACACTCAAGGCATTTTGCTTGCTGACTTTCTGAAGGGCCAAACATCTGCTTTTTAGGAGAGTGTTCTGAGAAGCTTAGATAAAGCTTTGGTAGAAACATGCTGGGAAAGTCTCACCAGATCCTTGTTCACCACCTCAGTGCTCTGCTCATTCCTCTCATCAAACAAGGGCAATTTTGTCAGTTTCAATGGGCAGTCCTTAGGAATTCACCTTACGGGCTGCTTTCATTCCTTCTAGACTCTTTTTGATTCCTAATTATAATAAGTCACCCTGCCTTGCTTGGAAAGATGAGAGAAAGTCTCCTTGCCTTGCTGGGACAGATGAGAGATGAGATCCTCCTCTTCTCTCCCAGGACAGAATGGTCAGACTTGAGTTTCCTTTCTCCTCACTCTTCTCCTCCTTGAGGGAGGTGCTGTACCGGACAGACCAACTCCCGTGTCTAGACACGGGTAGACTCATTTAAGATCCTCACAGGCAATCCTCCATGGGGTCAAAGGGGAAGGACTTATTTCTTCAGGGCTCAGTAGTCCACATCCTTTCGCGCACCTTCACCAGCCCAGGGCGGGGTAGCGGTGGGTGAAAGGGCGTGGCTCAGAGCCCGCTTCTTCCGCTCGGGCGTATCCTGGGAGGAACCCTTGTCCAGTGAGCAGGTCTTCGTCTCCACCAAATTCCCTAGGGGGACATTTCTGGCAGCCCTTCTTGTTCAGCAGCTTACGGGGGTCAGGTGGACCTCTGCTGGTCACCAGCCTGAAGCCCTTTCTCCATTTCAGCTATTTTTGCAGTTGCCTAGGTGACTTTTGAACCTCATTACCCAGAACAGCAAACGGACGAGGGGTGAGAAAAGTGGCCGTCTGGGTTTGCAGCATAGTGCTGCCTTAGAGGAGTTGTGCAGTCTTCGGGTGTGTGAAACTTCACCTGGCTGATTTGTGGGAATGCCTCCACAAATTCGCTAAATTCAGTAGCTTTTGCCTTCCAAGATTCATTTACACAATGTTGAATGCTTTAAATGAATGAGCGTGAAGAGTGCTGGGCTGGAAAGTGATGATATGGGTGGTAGGGACTCCTCGGAGTAGAGGAGTAGAGTTTTACTATTATAACTGGGAGGCAAATAAAAAGGAGCTGAACGTGATCCATAATAAAAGAAGCACACACTCACAAAGCTCCGTACCAACTACATTAAAATGGAAATCATGATATTTGGAAATACGACTTAAATGGAAATCGTTAAGTAATCTCATCAAACATTTTTCAGTGGGTGGCAGGGCTATGGCGGGAAAACGGCAATGGTTCTGGCACCTACTTAACTTGATTCCATGAAATTCACCCAACAGGCCTCCAGAGAAGATATTACTGCTCTGATATTACAAAGGGAAAAACAGCTATGGCGTCTCTAAAAAGCACAACGTTCTAGGACTGGAATGACTTGAAATCCACACATAAATTTCTGAGTGTTTTTTGCCATAAGGTACTTTCCACCTTACTGTAAAGCACATCCTAAAATTGTCTGCAATGCAAATGGATTATGTGCATCCAACAGGAAACAGCACAGGTTGAGAAGCTGTTACTTCATAGCTCATTGTGACCACTAGTGAAAAGTGTGGGGTCTCATCACTTTTGCCCCCACGTTTTGCCTGTTGGTTTCTCCACACTGTCAGGAGGATTTGACCAACTCCCTGTGGCTCAGGTTCGCTTATGCAGCCTGGTGGGGAAACCAGTGGGTATTGAAGACCTGCCTCTGGTGTGCCAGGAAGTTGTGCCTGCCGGCCACTCTGACTTGCGATCTTCCGCCTCAGTGTATGGCATCCTACACCTGGGTAATTAACACTGCCAGCATGATAAGAAGGTCCCTTCATCACTATTGCCACTAGTCCTTCCGACTCCTGTGCCCTGTTCCTTCTTTATTGGAACCCAAGAACGAGCAAACATAGTATTTTCAAACATCTCTCCCCCTTCCCTGGTACCACCAATATTCCACCATCCTAATTCCCTCAGAAGCATTCAGTCTCTCCATCCTGAGGTGGTGAAATCCCTCTAGGCATTTATAAGTATACCTGGACGTAAGAAATACAAGATACCGTTGTATTAACTAAATATAGTGTTGCTAAGTTCGTACTTTTCCTTGGTTGATTTTATTTTATAAATAGGTATCACTGGCATTTTTCAAAATGCGGTAGGCACAGAGAGTATATATGATGGAATTACATCCTCCTTCCCTGCACTCAGCAACCGAGATCTTCCCCCTACGGGCACTCAAAGGTTTCATTGTCTGAAATATCAGCCTAAACGTAGTTTATGTTTAGTAAGCACCAACTGTAAATAGTCCCACCTCCAAACGGAGTGGATTTAGGTTTCACTTTTCCAAGGAAAATCCATCAAAGAATTTTTCCACGTACTTTAAAACCATCCCACGTATAGAATCCATTATTATTGATGGGGACAGGCCCGAGGGGCAGCGGCGGGGATTCCGGGGGACTGGGAGTGGGGGGTTGGGGTTACTCTTGGCTTTTTGCCCTCTCCTGCCGCCGGCTGCTCCAGTTTCTTTCGCTTTGCGGCGCGGTGGACAGGGTGAGCTCTCGGGACTGATGGCGGTTTTGGAAGAGGCCTGGGGCTAAGGACAGGCCAGGGCGGAGGGAGAGGCGGACCGCTGGCGTGGCTGGATCTGGGCGCGCTGTCGGACCTTCCACATCACCAGCTGCAGGCAGGCGTTTGCGTCCTCGCTGGAGTTGTGGCCGTCCTGGCTGTCCTGGATGATCTGTCCCAGGTAGTCGGCCGCGAGATTCCTGAGGGAGCGCTTGTAGGGGAAACCCAGGTAGTGCGGGAAGAGCACGGCCGTGTCCACCACGGTGCTGTGGATGAGCTTCAGGGCCAGCAGATCGCTCTCCAGGCTGTGCCCGATGAGGATGGTTTGGGCGCTGAGAAAGCTCAGCAGGATGGCTTGGACTTGGGGCAAGGTGATGCTCGTCTTGGCGACGTCGGCCTCGGTGACTCCGGAAAACCTGGTGTTGTAGTCCACGATCTCGTTGTCGGGCTTGACGAAGGTGTCGTACACCACTCGCATGTCGGCGTCCACCACGGTGACGCGGGTCAGCTCTAGGCCATGCGTGGTGTAGCACATCTCACAGTCCAAGGCGTAGATTCCTGGATAAGCGTCTCTGGACAACTCTTTCTTGAAGGTCTCCACGAAGCCATCGAGCCTCTCCTTGCGGCCGTCCCGCACGTGCTGCTTTGCCACCTGGCAGCCCACAGAGCCAGGAGCAGCTGCACAGCAGGTGTACTGGCTAACCCGGCCTCCAGCCACCTGGCTCGAGCGGACCCGCCCCCAGTGATAGTAACACAACTGGTCGCGTACACAGCGGCCCGAGGAGGACACCAGGTACTCGGTGCCACAACGGCAGCAGACCCTGCAGCAGGAGTCGCCGGGCCCCTTCCCCTGGCCAGTGAAGAGGACGGCGCCTCCGGGCCGCTCGGGGTGCGGGAAGGGGTAGCCGTTCTCCTTGAGCTGGTCCTGGGTGAGCAGGAACTCCTGGAGGCGGCCGTACAGGGCGGCCCTGCTGAGGCCGGGCATGGAGCTGGGGGTCAGGCCCTTGAGTCTCTTGAGGGTGTTCAGGACCACGTTCAGGTACCTGTTCTTGTTGGGGCTGCAGTCGTAGGCCACCTTCTCCTCGTTCAGCGCCTTCTCCTCGGCCTCCTGCTTGGAGGCGCAGAACTTGAGACACTCTTTGGTGAACAGTTGGAGATAGCCTCGGCGGATGACGGTGGGGACTTGGCACCCAGACCTTCGGAGGATAATGGGTTTCTTCAAACTCGGTAAGGATGGACGACGGACGATTCGCTTAGAGCTGATGGTGGTGGTGGTCTTGCATGCCATCCCTGACCTGTTGCGCGTCTTCCCTGGCTGTCTGCCGACCTTGGAGCCACTGGAGCGTTGGCTGCTGCTGGCCACCCGGGTTCTCTTGGCATCTGTGTAACCTGTGACCAAGCAAGGGCTGGAAGAGTGGGCGATCGTCTTCCTCTTCCTGGGGGCTGCGATGCGGACTCCCGAGGGCCTCTCTGACAGCCTTGGGGCGCCTGGCAAGCAGCAGGCCGATCCCCTCTGCGCAGGGAAGTAGCACGCCTCCGTCACCATCTTGGGCCACGCTGGGGGCACCGCCGGACCCCTGTTCTGGGGCTCCGCCTGGATGTCCACAAATGCTGAGGCCTGGCTGTGCATCTGGGGCACCCGGAGCCCGAAGCTCTGGGCAGGCTGATGAGAGGGCAGTGGGAATTCTGGAGCCTCCAGGGCCGCCTCCTCGGCCACCTTCTTAGCTTCTGGGTACCCAGGTGGGAACCAGCAGGGAGCTGTGGCTCGCAACATCTTGCTGCCTTCGGGAGCACCGGCCTGGCTCTGCTCAGCTCCCAGCTGGCGGCTTGCCTCCAGGGCCGCCTCCTCGGCCACCTTCTTAGCTTCTGGGTACCCAGGTGGGAACCAGCAGGGAGCTGTGGCTCGCAACATCTTGCTGCCTTCGGGAGCACCGGCCTGGCTCTGCTCCGCTCTCAGCTGGCGGCTTGCCTCCAGGGCCGCCTCCTCGGCCACCTTCTTAGCTTCTGGGTATCCAGGTGGGAACCAGCAGGGAGCTGTGGCTCGCAACGTCTTGCTGCCTTCGGGAGCACCGGCCTGGCTCTGCTCCTCTCCCAACTGGCGGCTTCAATGAGTGCCGCGGCCGCCACGCGTCGCCTTTATAGACGCACAGGGCAGAGTGGGTGGGACTTCTCCTTGATAGGTTGCTGCTTCAATCCAATCACACTGAGCCTCATCTTCCACCAGACTCCAGCTTGGGAATGCCCCAGGGGGTGCGCTAGCGGAATCAACTGGAACTCCTGGTTGCTAACCTTGGAGCTAGGTTGCTTTTCCTGAGTTAATTAACTGTCCGTGCAGGGCAGTCCTATAATGGCTACTGGAATTGGGCTACCTAGGATTAAATGAAGGTTCAGGGAGGTTGAGCAACTTGCTTGGGCCCACACAGCACCCCATGGAGCCAGGACTGATCCAGCAGTCTGCTGCATGCTGGAGGGCAGGATCTCTCTGGGGTTGCCTTTCCCTGCTCTGTGCACTCCTCCGCTGTGGGCAAATTGAGGACAGGAAGTGGACCGCACCCACTTCTCTCCCAGGACTCGGGCAATGTTCAACACAGGGGGTCTTCCAAAGGTTCATAGAAAATGCACATGCTGAAGAAACTATGCATGGATTTCCACTGGTTTGCACTCAAATAAACTTGTCCTAACTTCTTATCACCTTTCTGAACTAGATCTAGTTTGAGGCACTGAGAAGGATGAGACATCCACTGAAAAGGACTCCTATCAGAGCAACATGAATTCCACGAAAACTGCAGCAAGAGCAAACATCAAATTTCTGGTGAAGCTTGGGTGGAAGAATGAAGAAATCATTGATGTTTTCAGAAAAGCTGATAAGGACACTACTCCAAAGAAATGAACTCTCTACGAATGTATAGCTTGTTTCAAGAAGAGGTGAGAAGATGTGGAAGATGAATCCTGCAGTGGCTGTGAAAACCACTGTGCCCAGATCAGCTGCAGTTACGACGAGAGCTATCAGTGGAAATTTTAAACAGGAGGGATCACGATCCTGACGCATCCCTCTGACAGATTATAACCGGAAGTTGGAACATGGCTTTACCAATATGATCTCGAGGGCAAGGCATCATCAAAGCGGTGGCTACCAAGAGGTGGCAGTGGTCCAGTCAAAGGAAAAGGAGGCCAGTCAGGAGTCAACATCATGGCATCAGTGTTTTGGGACACTCAAGGCATTTTGCTTGCTGACTTTCTGAAGGGCCAAACATCTGCTTTTTAGGAGAGTGTTCTGAGAAGCTTAGATAAAGCTTTGGTAGAAACATGCTGGGAAAGTCTCACCAGATCCTTGTTCACCACCTCAGTGCTCTGCTCATTCCTCTCATCAAACAAGGGCAATTTTGTCAGTTTCAATGGGCAGTCCTTAGGAATTCACCTTACGGGCTGCTTTCGTTCCTTCTAGACTCTTTTTGATTCCTAATTATAATAAGTCACCCTGCCTTGCTTGGAAAGATGAGAGAAAGTCTCCTTGCCTTGCTGGGACAGATGAGAGATGAGATCCTCCTCTTCTCTCCCAGGACAGAATGGTCAGACTTGAGTTTCCTTTCTCCTCACTCTTCTCCTCCTTGAGGGAGGTGCTGTACCGGACAGACCAACTCCCGTGTCTAGACACGGGTAGACTCATTTAAGATCCTCACAGGCAATCCTCCATGGGGTCAAAGGGGAAGGACTTATTTCTTCAGGGCTCAGTAGTCCACATCCTTTCGCGCACCTTCACCAGCCCAGGGCGGGGTAGCGGTGGGTGAAAGGGCGTGGCTCAGAGCCCGCTTCTTCCGCTCGGGCGTATCCTGGGAGGAACCCTTGTCCAGTGAGCAGGTCTTCGTCTCCACCAAATTCCCTAGGGGGACATTTCTGGCAGCCCTTCTTGTTCAGCAGCTTACGGGGGTCAGGTGGACCTCTGCTGGTCACCAGCCTGAAGCCCTTTCTCCATTTCAGCTATTTTTGCAGTTGCCTAGGTGACTTTTGAACCTCATTACCCAGAACAGCAAACGGACGAGGGGTGAGAAAAGTGGCCGTCTGGGTTTGCAGCATAGTGCTGCCTTAGAGGAGTTGTGCAGTCTTCGGGTGTGTGAAACTTCACCTGGCTGATTTGTGGGAATGCCTCCACAAATTCGCTAAATTCAGTAGCTTTTGCCTTCCAAGATTCATTTACACAATGTTGAATGCTTTAAATGAATGAGCGTGAAGAGTGCTGGGCTGGAAAGTGATGATATGGGTGGTAGGGACTCCTCGGAGTAGAGGAGTAGAGTTTTACTATTATAACTGGGAGGCAAATAAAAAGGAGCTGAACGTGATCCATAATAAAAGAAGCACACACTCACAAAGCTCCGTACCAACTACATTAAAATGGAAATCATGATATTTGGAAATACGACTTAATTGGAAATCATTAAGTAATCTCATCAAACATTTTTCAGTGGGTGGCAGGGCTATGGCGGGAAAACGGCAACGGTTCTGGCACCTACTTAACTTGATTCCATGAAATTCACCCAACAGGCCTCCAGAGAAGATATTACTGCTCTGATATTACAAAGGGAAAAACAGCTATGGCGTCTCTAAAAAGCACAACGTTCTAGGACTGGAATGACTTGAAATCCACACATAAATTTCTGAGTGTTTTTTGCCATAAGGTACTTTCCACCTTACTGTAAAGCACATCCTAAAATTGTCTGCAATGCAAATGGATTATGTGCATCCAACAGGAAACAGCACAGGTTGAGAAGCTGTTACTTCATAGCTCATTGCGACCACTAGTGAAAAGTGTGGGGTCTCATCACTTTTGCCCCCACGTTTTGCCTGTTGGTTTCTCCACACTGTCAGGAGGATTTGACCAACTCCCTGTGGCTCAGGTTCACTTATGCAGCCTGGTGGGGAAACCAGTGGGTATTGAAGACCTGCCTCTGGTGTGCCAGGAAGTTGTGCCTGCCGGCCACTCTGACTTGCGATCTTCCGCCTCAGTGTATGGCATCCTACACCTGGGTAATTAACACTGCCAGCATGATAAGAAGGTCCCTTCATCACTATTGCCACTAGTCCTTCCGACTCCTGTGCCCTGTTCCTTCTTTATTGGAACCCAAGAACGAGCAAACATAGTATTTTCAAACATCTCTCCCCCTTCCCTGGTACCACCAATATTCCACCATCCTAATTCCCTCAGAAGCATTCAGTCTCTCCATCCTGAGGTGGTGAAATCCCTCTAGGCATTTATAAGTATACCTGGACGTAAGAAATACAAGATACCGTTGTATTAACTAAATATAGTGTTGCTAAGTTCGTACTTTTCCTTGGTTGATTTTATTTTATAAATAGGTATCACTGGCATTTTTCAAAATGCGGTAGGCACAGAGAGTATATATGATGGAATTACATCCTCCTTCCCTGCACTCAGCAACCGAGATCTTCCCCCTACGGGCACTCAAAGGTTTCATTGTCTGAAATATCAGCCTAAACGTAGTTTATGTTTAGTAAGCACCAACTGTAAATAGTCCCACCTCCAAACGGAGTGGATTTAGGTTTCACTTTTCCAAGGAAAATCCATCAAAGAATTTTTCCACGTACTTTAAAACCATCCCACGTATAGAATCCATTATTATTGATGGGGACAGGCCCGAGGGGCAGCGGCGGGGATTCCGGGGGACTGGGAGTGGGGGGTTGGGGTTACTCTTGGCTTTTTGCCCTCTCCTGCCGCCGGCTGCTCCAGTTTCTTTCGCTTTGCGGCGCGGTGGACAGGGTGAGCTCTCGGGACTGATGGCGGTTTTGGAAGAGGCCTGGGGCTAAGGACAGGCCAGGGCGGAGGGAGAGGCGGACCGCTGGCGTGGCTGGATCTGGGCGCGCTGTCGGACCTTCCACATCACCAGCTGCAGGCAGGCGTTTGCGTCCTCGCTGGAGTTGTGGCCGTCCTGGCTGTCCTGGATGATCTGTCCCAGGTAGTCGGCCGCGAGATTCCTGAGGGAGCGCTTGTAGGGGAAACCCAGGTAGTGCGGGAAGAGCACGGCCGTGTCCACCACGGTGCTGTGGATGAGCTTCAGGGCCAGCAGATCGCTCTCCAGGCTGTGCCCGATGAGGATGGTTTGGGCGCTGAGAAAGCTCAGCAGGATGGCTTGGACTTGGGGCAAGGTGATGCTCGTCTTGGCGACGTCGGCCTCGGTGACTCCGGAAAACCTGGTGTTGTAGTCCACGATCTCGTTGTCGGGCTTGACGAAGGTGTCGTACACCACTCGCATGTCGGCGTCCACCACGGTGACGCGGGTCAGCTCTAGGCCATGCGTGGTGTAGCACATCTCACAGTCCAAGGCGTAGATTCCTGGATAAGCGTCTCTGGACAACTCTTTCTTGAAGGTCTCCACGAAGCCATCGAGCCTCTCCTTGCGGCCGTCCCGCACGTGCTGCTTTGCCACCTGGCAGCCCACAGAGCCAGGAGCAGCTGCACAGCAGGTGTACTGGCTAACCCGGCCTCCAGCCACCTGGCTCGAGCGGACCCGCCCCCAGTGATAGTAACACAACTGGTCGCGTACACAGCGGCCCGAGGAGGACACCAGGTACTCGGTGCCACAACGGCAGCAGACCCTGCAGCAGGAGTCGCCGGGCCCCTTCCCCTGGCCAGTGAAGAGGACGGCGCCTCCGGGCCGCTCGGGGTGCGGGAAGGGGTAGCCGTTCTCCTTGAGCTGGTCCTGGGTGAGCAGGAACTCCTGGAGGCGGCCGTACAGGGCGGCCCTGCTGAGGCCGGGCATGGAGCTGGGGGTCAGGCCCTTGAGTCTCTTGAGGGTGTTCAGGACCACGTTCAGGTACCTGTTCTTGTTGGGGCTGCAGTCGTAGGCCACCTTCTCCTCGTTCAGCGCCTTCTCCTCGGCCTCCTGCTTGGAGGCGCAGAACTTGAGACACTCTTTGGTGAACAGTTGGAGATAGCCTCGGCGGATGACGGTGGGGACTTGGCACCCAGACCTTCGGAGGATAATGGGTTTCTTCAAACTCGGTAAGGATGGACGACGGACGATTCGCTTAGAGCTGATGGTGGTGGTGGTCTTGCATGCCATCCCTGACCTGTTGCGCGTCTTCCCTGGCTGTCTGCCGACCTTGGAGCCACTGGAGCGTTGGCTGCTGCTGGCCACCCGGGTTCTCTTGGCATCTGTGTAACCTGTGACCAAGCAAGGGCTGGAAGAGTGGGCGATCGTCTTCCTCTTCCTGGGGGCTGCGATGCGGACTCCCGAGGGCCTCTCTGACAGCCTTGGGGCGCCTGGCAAGCAGCAGGCCGATCCCCTCTGCGCAGGGAAGTAGCACGCCTCCGTCACCATCTTGGGCCACGCTGGGGGCACCGCCGGACCCCTGTTCTGGGGCTCCGCCTGGATGTCCACAAATGCTGAGGCCTGGCTGTGCATCTGGGGCACCCGGAGCCCGAAGCTCTGGGCAGGCTGATGAGAGGGCAGTGGGAATTCTGGAGCCTCCAGGGCCGCCTCCTCGGCCACCTTCTTAGCTTCTGGGTACCCAGGTGGGAACCAGCAGGGAGCTGTGGCTCGCAACATCTTGCTGCCTTCGGGAGCACCGGCCTGGCTCTGCTCAGCTCCCAGCTGGCGGCTTGCCTCCAGGGCCGCCTCCTCGGCCACCTTCTTAGCTTCTGGGTACCCAGGTGGGAACCAGCAGGGAGCTGTGGCTCGCAACATCTTGCTGCCTTCGGGAGCACCGACCTGGCTCTGCTCCGCTCTCAGCTGGCGGCTTGCCTCCAGAGCCGCCTCCTCGGCCACCTTCTTAGCTTCTGGGTATCCAGGTGGGAACCAGCAGGGAGCTGTGGCTCGCAACGTCTTGCTGCCTTCGGGAGCACCGGCCTGGCTCTGCTCCTCTCCCAACTGGCGGCTTCAATGAGTGCCGCGGCCGCCACGCGTCGCCTTTATAGACGCACAGGGCAGAGTGGGTGGGACTTCTCCTTGATAGGTTGCTGCTTCAATCCAATCACACTGAGCCTCATCTTCCACCAGACTCCAGCTTGGGAATGCCCCAGGGGGTGCGCTAGCGGAATCAACTGGAACTCCTGGTTGCTAACCTTGGAGCTAGGTTGCTTTTCCTGAGTTAATTAACTGTCCGTGCAGGGCAGTCCTATAATGGCTACTGGAATTGGGCTACCTAGGATTAAATGAAGGTTCAGGGAGGTTGAGCAACTTGCTTGGGCCCACACAGCACCCCATGGAGCCAGGACTGATCCAGCAGTCTGCTGCATGCTGGAGGGCAGGATCTCTCTGGGGTTGCCTTTCCCTGCTCTGTGCACTCCTCCGCTGTGGGCAAATTGAGGACAGGAAGTGGACCGCACCCACTTCTCTCCCAGGACTCGGGCAATGTTCAACACAGGGGGTCTTCCAAAGGTTCATAGAAAATGCACATGCTGAAGAAACTATGCATGGATTTCCACTGGTTTGCACTCAAATAAACTTGTCCTAACTTCTTATCACCTTTCTGAACTAGATCTAGTTTGAGGCACTGAGAAGGATGAGACATCCACTGAAAAGGACTCCTATCAGAGCAACATGAATTCCACGAAAACTGCAGCAAGAGCAAACATCAAATTTCTGGTGAAGCTTGGGTGGAAGAATGAAGAAATCATTGATGTTTTCAGAAAAGCTGATAAGGACACTACTCCAAAGAAATGAACTCTCTACGAATGTATAGCTTGTTTCAAGAAGAGGTGAGAAGATGTGGAAGATGAATCCTGCAGTGGCTGTGAAAACCACTGTGCCCAGATCAGCTGCAGTTACGACGAGAGCTATCAGTGGAAATTTTAAACAGGAGGGATCACGATCCTGACGCATCCCTCTGACAGATTATAACCGGAAGTTGGAACATGGCTTTACCAATATGATCTCGAGGGCAAGGCATCATCAAAGCGGTGGCTACCAAGAGGTGGCAGTGGTCCAGTCAAAGGAAAAGGAGGCCAGTCAGGAGTCAACATCATGGCATCAGTGTTTTGGGACACTCAAGGCATTTTGCTTGCTGACTTTCTGAAGGGCCAAACATCTGCTTTTTAGGAGAGTGTTCTGAGAAGCTTAGATAAAGCTTTGGTAGAAACATGCTGGGAAAGTCTCACCAGATCCTTGTTCACCACCTCAGTGCTCTGCTCATTCCTCTCATCAAACAAGGGCAATTTTGTCAGTTTCAATGGGCAGTCCTTAGGAATTCACCTTACGGGCTGCTTTCGTTCCTTCTAGACTCTTTTTGATTCCTAATTATAATAAGTCACCCTGCCTTGCTTGGAAAGATGAGAGAAAGTCTCCTTGCCTTGCTGGGACAGATGAGAGATGAGATCCTCCTCTTCTCTCCCAGGACAGAATGGTCAGACTTGAGTTTCCTTTCTCCTCACTCTTCTCCTCCTTGAGGGAGGTGCTGTACCGGACAGACCAACTCCCGTGTCTAGACACGGGTAGACTCATTTAAGATCCTCACAGGCAATCCTCCATGGGGTCAAAGGGGAAGGACTTATTTCTTCAGGGCTCAGTAGTCCACATCCTTTCGCGCACCTTCACCAGCCCAGGGCGGGGTAGCGGTGGGTGAAAGGGCGTGGCTCAGAGCCCGCTTCTTCCGCTCGGGCGTATCCTGGGAGGAACCCTTGTCCAGTGAGCAGGTCTTCGTCTCCACCAAATTCCCTAGGGGGACATTTCTGGCAGCCCTTCTTGTTCAGCAGCTTACGGGGGTCAGGTGGACCTCTGCTGGTCACCAGCCTGAAGCCCTTTCTCCATTTCAGCTATTTTTGCAGTTGCCTAGGTGACTTTTGAACCTCATTACCCAGAACAGCAAACGGACGAGGGGTGAGAAAAGTGGCCGTCTGGGTTTGCAGCATAGTGCTGCCTTAGAGGAGTTGTGCAGTCTTCGGGTGTGTGAAACTTCACCTGGCTGATTTGTGGGAATGCCTCCACAAATTCGCTAAATTCAGTAGCTTTTGCCTTCCAAGATTCATTTACACAATGTTGAATGCTTTAAATGAATGAGCGTGAAGAGTGCTGGGCTGGAAAGTGATGATATGGGTGGTAGGGACTCCTCGGAGTAGAGGAGTAGAGTTTTACTATTATAACTGGGAGGCAAATAAAAAGGAGCTGAACGTGATCCATAATAAAAGAAGCACACACTCACAAAGCTCCGTACCAACTACATTAAAATGGAAATCATGATATTTGGAAATACGACTTAATTGGAAATCATTAAGTAATCTCATCAAACATTTTTCAGTGGGTGGCAGGGCTATGGCGGGAAAACGGCAACGGTTCTGGCACCTACTTAACTTGATTCCATGAAATTCACCCAACAGGCCTCCAGAGAAGATATTACTGCTCTGATATTACAAAGGGAAAAACAGCTATGGCGTCTCTAAAAAGCACAACGTTCTAGGACTGGAATGACTTGAAATCCACACATAAATTTCTGAGTGTTTTTTGCCATAAGGTACTTTCCACCTTACTGTAAAGCACATCCTAAAATTGTCTGCAATGCAAATGGATTATGTGCATCCAACAGGAAACAGCACAGGTTGAGAAGCTGTTACTTCATAGCTCATTGCGACCACTAGTGAAAAGTGTGGGGTCTCATCACTTTTGCCCCCACGTTTTGCCTGTTGGTTTCTCCACACTGTCAGGAGGATTTGACCAACTCCCTGTGGCTCAGGTTCACTTATGCAGCCTGGTGGGGAAACCAGTGGGTATTGAAGACCTGCCTCTGGTGTGCCAGGAAGTTGTGCCTGCCGGCCACTCTGACTTGCGATCTTCCGCCTCAGTGTATGGCATCCTACACCTGGGTAATTAACACTGCCAGCATGATAAGAAGGTCCCTTCATCACTATTGCCACTAGTCCTTCCGACTCCTGTGCCCTGTTCCTTCTTTATTGGAACCCAAGAACGAGCAAACATAGTATTTTCAAACATCTCTCCCCCTTCCCTGGTACCACCAATATTCCACCATCCTAATTCCCTCAGAAGCATTCAGTCTCTCCATCCTGAGGTGGTGAAATCCCTCTAGGCATTTATAAGTATACCTGGACGTAAGAAATACAAGATACCGTTGTATTAACTAAATATAGTGTTGCTAAGTTCGTACTTTTCCTTGGTTGATTTTATTTTATAAATAGGTATCACTGGCATTTTTCAAAATGCGGTAGGCACAGAGAGTATATATGATGGAATTACATCCTCCTTCCCTGCACTCAGCAACCGAGATCTTCCCCCTACGGGCACTCAAAGGTTTCATTGTCTGAAATATCAGCCTAAACGTAGTTTATGTTTAGTAAGCACCAACTGTAAATAGTCCCACCTCCAAACGGAGTGGATTTAGGTTTCACTTTTCCAAGGAAAATCCATCAAAGAATTTTTCCACGTACTTTAAAACCATCCCACGTATAGAATCCATTATTATTGATGGGGACAGGCCCGAGGGGCAGCGGCGGGGATTCCGGGGGACTGGGAGTGGGGGGTTGGGGTTACTCTTGGCTTTTTGCCCTCTCCTGCCGCCGGCTGCTCCAGTTTCTTTCGCTTTGCGGCGCGGTGGACAGGGTGAGCTCTCGGGACTGATGGCGGTTTTGGAAGAGGCCTGGGGCTAAGGACAGGCCAGGGCGGAGGGAGAGGCGGACCGCTGGCGTGGCTGGATCTGGGCGCGCTGTCGGACCTTCCACATCACCAGCTGCAGGCAGGCGTTTGCGTCCTCGCTGGAGTTGTGGCCGTCCTGGCTGTCCTGGATGATCTGTCCCAGGTAGTCGGCCGCGAGATTCCTGAGGGAGCGCTTGTAGGGGAAACCCAGGTAGTGCGGGAAGAGCACGGCCGTGTCCACCACGGTGCTGTGGATGAGCTTCAGGGCCAGCAGATCGCTCTCCAGGCTGTGCCCGATGAGGATGGTTTGGGCGCTGAGAAAGCTCAGCAGGATGGCTTGGACTTGGGGCAAGGTGATGCTCGTCTTGGCGACGTCGGCCTCGGTGACTCCGGAAAACCTGGTGTTGTAGTCCACGATCTCGTTGTCGGGCTTGACGAAGGTGTCGTACACCACTCGCATGTCGGCGTCCACCACGGTGACGCGGGTCAGCTCTAGGCCATGCGTGGTGTAGCACATCTCACAGTCCAAGGCGTAGATTCCTGGATAAGCGTCTCTGGACAACTCTTTCTTGAAGGTCTCCACGAAGCCATCGAGCCTCTCCTTGCGGCCGTCCCGCACGTGCTGCTTTGCCACCTGGCAGCCCACAGAGCCAGGAGCAGCTGCACAGCAGGTGTACTGGCTAACCCGGCCTCCAGCCACCTGGCTCGAGCGGACCCGCCCCCAGTGATAGTAACACAACTGGTCGCGTACACAGCGGCCCGAGGAGGACACCAGGTACTCGGTGCCACAACGGCAGCAGACCCTGCAGCAGGAGTCGCCGGGCCCCTTCCCCTGGCCAGTGAAGAGGACGGCGCCTCCGGGCCGCTCGGGGTGCGGGAAGGGGTAGCCGTTCTCCTTGAGCTGGTCCTGGGTGAGCAGGAACTCCTGGAGGCGGCCGTACAGGGCGGCCCTGCTGAGGCCGGGCATGGAGCTGGGGGTCAGGCCCTTGAGTCTCTTGAGGGTGTTCAGGACCACGTTCAGGTACCTGTTCTTGTTGGGGCTGCAGTCGTAGGCCACCTTCTCCTCGTTCAGCGCCTTCTCCTCGGCCTCCTGCTTGGAGGCGCAGAACTTGAGACACTCTTTGGTGAACAGTTGGAGATAGCCTCGGCGGATGACGGTGGGGACTTGGCACCCAGACCTTCGGAGGATAATGGGTTTCTTCAAACTCGGTAAGGATGGACGACGGACGATTCGCTTAGAGCTGATGGTGGTGGTGGTCTTGCATGCCATCCCTGACCTGTTGCGCGTCTTCCCTGGCTGTCTGCCGACCTTGGAGCCACTGGAGCGTTGGCTGCTGCTGGCCACCCGGGTTCTCTTGGCATCTGTGTAACCTGTGACCAAGCAAGGGCTGGAAGAGTGGGCGATCGTCTTCCTCTTCCTGGGGGCTGCGATGCGGACTCCCGAGGGCCTCTCTGACAGCCTTGGGGCGCCTGGCAAGCAGCAGGCCGATCCCCTCTGCGCAGGGAAGTAGCACGCCTCCGTCACCATCTTGGGCCACGCTGGGGGCACCGCCGGACCCCTGTTCTGGGGCTCCGCCTGGATGTCCACAAATGCTGAGGCCTGGCTGTGCATCTGGGGCACCCGGAGCCCGAAGCTCTGGGCAGGCTGATGAGAGGGCAGTGGGAATTCTGGAGCCTCCAGGGCCGCCTCCTCGGCCACCTTCTTAGCTTCTGGGTACCCAGGTGGGAACCAGCAGGGAGCTGTGGCTCGCAACATCTTGCTGCCTTCGGGAGCACCGGCCTGGCTCTGCTCCGCTCTCAGCTGGCGGCTTGCCTCCAGGGCCGCCTCCTCGGCCACCTTCTTAGCTTCTGGGTATCCAGGTGGGAACCAGCAGGGAGCTGTGGCTCGCAACATCTTGCTGCCTTCGGGAGCACCGGCCTGGCTCTGCTCCTCTCCCAACTGGCGGCTTCAATGAGTGCCGCGGCCGCCACGCGTCGCCTTTATAGACGCACAGGGCAGAGTGGGTGGGACTTCTCCTTGATAGGTTGCTGCTTCAATCCAATCACACTGAGCCTCATCTTCCACCAGACTCCAGCTTGGGAATGCCCCAGGGGGTGCGCTAGCGGAATCAACTGGAACTCCTGGTTGCTAACCTTGGAGCTAGGTTGCTTTTCCTGAGTTAATTAACTGTCCGTGCAGGGCAGTCCTATAATGGCTACTGGAATTGGGCTACCTAGGATTAAATGAAGGTTCAGGGAGGTTGGGCAACTTGCTTGGGCCCACACAGCACCCCATGGAGCCAGGACTGATCCAGCAGTCTGCTGCATGCTGGAGGGCAGGATCTCTCTGGGGTTGCCTTTCCCTGCTCTGTGCACTCCTCCGCTGTGGGCAAATTGAGGACAGGAAGTGGACCGCACCCACTTCTCTCCCAGGACTCGGGCAATGTTCAACACAGGGGGTCTTCCAAAGGTTCATAGAAAATGCACATGCTGAAGAAACTATGCATGGATTTCCACTGGTTTGCACTCAAATAAACTTGTCCTAACTTCTTATCACCTTTCTGAACTAGATCTAGTTTGAGGCACTGAGAAGGATGAGACATCCAATGAAAAGGACTCCTATCAGAGCAACATGAATTCCACGAAAACTGCAGCAAGAGCAAACATCAAATTTCTGGTGAAGCTTGGGTGGAAGAATGAAGAAATCATTGATGTTTTCAGAAAAGCTGATAAGGACACTACTCCAAAGAAATGAACTCTCTACGAATGTATAGCTTGTTTCAAGAAGAGGTGAGAAGATGTGGAAGATGAATCCTGCAGTGGCTGTGAAAACCACTGTGCCCAGATCAGCTGCAGTTACGACGAGAGCTATCAGTGGAAATTTTAAACAGGAGGGATCACGATCCTGACGCATCCCTCTGACAGATTATAACCGGAAGTTGGAACATGGCTTTACCAATATGATCTCGAGGGCAAGGCATCATCAAAGCGGTGGCTACCAAGAGGTGGCAGTGGTCCAGTCAAAGGAAAAGGAGGCCAGTCAGGAGTCAACATCATGGCATCAGTGTTTTGGGACACTCAAGGCATTTTGCTTGCTGACTTTCTGAAGGGCCAAACATCTGCTTTTTAGGAGAGTGTTCTGAGAAGCTTAGATAAAGCTTTGGTAGAAACATGCTGGGAAAGTCTCACCAGATCCTTGTTCACCACCTCAGTGCTCTGCTCATTCCTCTCATCAAACAAGGGCAATTTTGTCAGTTTCAATGGGCAGTCCTTAGGAATTCACCTTACGGGCTGCTTTCGTTCCTTCTAGACTCTTTTTGATTCCTAATTATAATAAGTCACCCTGCCTTGCTTGGAAAGATGAGAGAAAGTCTCCTTGCCTTGCTGGGACAGATGAGAGATGAGATCCTCCTCTTCTCTCCCAGGACAGAATGGTCAGACTTGAGTTTCCTTTCTCCTCACTCTTCTCCTCCTTGAGGGAGGTGCTGTACCGGACAGACCAACTCCCGTGTCTAGACACGGGTAGACTCATTTAAGATCCTCACAGGCAATCCTCCATGGGGTCAAAGGGGAAGGACTTATTTCTTCAGGGCTCAGTAGTCCACATCCTTTCGCGCACCTTCACCAGCCCAGGGCGGGGTAGCGGTGGGTGAAAGGGCGTGGCTCAGAGCCCGCTTCTTCCGCTCGGGCGTATCCTGGGAGGAACCCTTGTCCAGTGAGCAGGTCTTCGTCTCCACCAAATTCCCTAGGGGGACATTTCTGGCAGCCCTTCTTGTTCAGCAGCTTACGGGGGTCAGGTGGACCTCTGCTGGTCACCAGCCTGAAGCCCTTTCTCCATTTCAGCTATTTTTGCAGTTGCCTAGGTGACTTTTGAACCTCATTACCCAGAACAGCAAACGGACGAGGGGTGAGAAAAGTGGCCGTCTGGGTTTGCAGCATAGTGCTGCCTTAGAGGAGTTGTGCAGTCTTCGGGTGTGTGAAACTTCACCTGGCTGATTTGTGGGAATGCCTCCACAAATTCGCTAAATTCAGTAGCTTTTGCCTTCCAAGATTCATTTACACAATGTTGAATGCTTTAAATGAATGAGCGTGAAGAGTGCTGGGCTGGAAAGTGATGATATGGGTGGTAGGGACTCCTCGGAGTAGAGGAGTAGAGTTTTACTATTATAACTGGGAGGCAAATAAAAAGGAGCTGAACGTGATCCATAATAAAAGAAGCACACACTCACAAAGCTCCGTACCAACTACATTAAAATGGAAATCATGATATTTGGAAATACGACTTAAATGGAAATCGTTAAGTAATCTCATCAAACATTTTTCAGTGGGTGGCAGGGCTATGGCGGGAAAACGGCAATGGTTCTGGCACCTACTTAACTTGATTCCATGAAATTCACCCAACAGGCCTCCAGAGAAGATATTACTGCTCTGATATTACAAAGGGAAAAACAGCTATGGCGTCTCTAAAAAGCACAACGTTCTAGGACTGGAATGACTTGAAATCCACACATAAATTTCTGAGTGTTTTTTGCCATAAGGTACTTTCCACCTTACTGTAAAGCACATCCTAAAATTGTCTGCAATGCAAATGGATTATGTGCATCCAACAGGAAACAGCACAGGTTGAGAAGCTGTTACTTCATAGCTCATTGTGACCACTAGTGAAAAGTGTGGGGTCTCATCACTTTTGCCCCCACGTTTTGCCTGTTGGTTTCTCCACACTGTCAGGAGGATTTGACCAACTCCCTGTGGCTCAGGTTCGCTTATGCAGCCTGGTGGGGAAACCAGTGGGTATTGAAGACCTGCCTCTGGTGTGCCAGGAAGTTGTGCCTGCCGGCCACTCTGACTTGCGATCTTCCGCCTCAGTGTATGGCATCCTACACCTGGGTAATTAACACTGCCAGCATCATAAGAAGGTCCCTTCATCACTATTGCCACTAGTCCTTCCGACTCCTGTGCCCTGTTCCTTCTTTATTGGAACCCAAGAACGAGCAAACATAGTATTTTCAAACATCTCTCCCCCTTCCCTGGTACCACCAATATTCCACCATCCTAATTCCCTCAGAAGCATTCAGTCTCTCCATCCTGAGGTGGTGAAATCCCTCTAGGCATTTATAAGTATACCTGGACGTAAGAAATACAAGATACCGTTGTATTAACTAAATATAGTGTTGCTAAGTTCGTACTTTTCCTTGGTTGATTTTATTTTATAAATAGGTATCACTGGCATTTTTCAAAATGCGGTAGGCACAGAGAGTATATATGATGGAATTACATCCTCCTTCCCTGCACTCAGCAACCGAGATCTTCCCCCTACGGGCACTCAAAGATTTCATTGTCTGAAATATCAGCCTAAACGTAGTTTATGTTTAGTAAGCACCAACTGTAAATAGTCCCACCTCCAAACGGAGTGGATTTAGGTTTCACTTTTCCAAGGAAAATCCATCAAAGAATTTTTCCACGTACTTTAAAACCATCCCACGTATAGAATCCATTATTATTGATGGGGACAGACCCGAGGGGCAGCGGCGGGGATTCCCGGGGACTGGGAGTGGGGGGTTGGGGTTACTCTTGGCTTTTTGCCCTCTCCTGCCGCCGGCTGCTCCAGTTTCTTTCGCTTTGCGGCGCGGTGGACAGGGTGAGCTCTCGGGACTGATGGCGGTTTTGGAAGAGGCCTGGGGCTAAGGACAGGCCAGGGCGGAGGGAGAGGCGGACCGCTGGCGTGGCTGGATCTGGGCGCGCTGTCGGACCTTCCACATCACCAGCTGCAGGCAGGCGTTTGCGTCCTCGCTGGAGTTGTGGCCGTCCTGGCTGTCCTGGATGATCTGTCCCAGGTAGTCGGCCGCGAGATTCCTGAGGGAGCGCTTGTAGGGGAAACCCAGGTAGTGCGGGAAGAGCACGGCCGTGTCCACCACGGTGCTGTGGATGAGCTTCAGGGCCAGCAGATCGCTCTCCAGGCTGTGCCCGATGAGGATGGTTTGGGCGCTGAGAAAGCTCAGCAGGATGGCTTGGACTTGGGGCAAGGTGATGCTCGTCTTGGCGACGTCGGCCTCGGTGACTCCGGAAAACCTGGTGTTGTAGTCCACGATCTCGTTGTCGGGCTTGACGAAGGTGTCGTACACCACTCGCATGTCGGCGTCCACCACGGTGACGCGGGTCAGCTCTAGGCCATGCGTGGTGTAGCACATCTCACAGTCCAAGGCGTAGATTCCTGGATAAGCGTCTCTGGACAACTCTTTCTTGAAGGTCTCCACGAAGCCATCGAGCCTCTCCTTGCGGCCGTCCCGCACGTGCTGCTTTGCCACCTGGCAGCCCACAGAGCCAGGAGCAGCTGCACAGCAGGTGTACTGGCTAACCCGGCCTCCAGCCACCTGGCTCGAGCGGACCCGCCCCCAGTGATAGTAACACAACTGGTCGCGTACACAGCGGCCCGAGGAGGACACCAGGTACTCGGTGCCACAACGGCAGCAGACCCTGCAGCAGGAGTCGCCGGGCCCCTTCCCCTGGCCAGTGAAGAGGACGGCGCCTCCGGGCCGCTCGGGGTGCGGGAAGGGGTAGCCGTTCTCCTTGAGCTGGTCCTGGGTGAGCAGGAACTCCTGGAGGCGGCCGTACAGGGCGGCCCTGCTGAGGCCGGGCATGGAGCTGGGGGTCAGGCCCTTGAGTCTCTTGAGGGTGTTCAGGACCACGTTCAGGTACCTGTTCTTCTTGGGGCTGCAGTCGTAGGCCACCTTCTCCTCGTTCAGCGCCTTCTCCTCGGCCTCCTGCTTGGAGGCGCAGAACTTGAGACACTCTTCGGTGAACAGTTGGAGATAGCCTCGGCGGATGACGGTGGGGACTTGGCACCCAGACCTTCGGAGGATAATGGGTTTCTTCAAACTCGGTAAGGATGGACGACGGACGATTCGCTTAGAGCTGATGGTGGTGGTGGTCTTGCATGCCATCCCTGACCTGTTGCGCGTCTTCCCTGGCTGTCTGCCGACCTTGGAGCCACTGGAGCGTTGGCTGCTGCTGGCCACCCGGGTTCTCTTGGCATCTGTGTAACCTGTGACCAAGCAAGGGCTGGAAGAGTGGGCGATCGTCTTCCTCTTCCTGGGGGCTGCGATGCGGACTCCCGAGGGCCTCTCTGACAGCCTTGGGGCGCCTGGCAAGCAGCAGGCCGATCCCCTCTGCGCAGGGAAGTAGCACGCCTCCGTCACCATCTTGGGCCACGCTGGGGGCACCGCCGGACCCCTGTTCTGGGGCTCCGCCTGGATGTCCACAAATGCTGAGGCCTGGCTGTGCATCTGGGGCACCCGGAGCCCGAAGCTCTGGGCAGGCTGATGAGAGGGCAGTGGGAATTCTGGAGCCTCCAGGGCCGCCTCCTCGGCCACCTTCTTAGCTTCTGGGTACCCAGGTGGGAACCAGCAGGGAGCTGTGGCTCGCAACATCTTGCTGCCTTCGGGAGCACCGGCCTGGCTCTGCTCCGCTCTCAGCTGGCGGCTTGCCTCCAGGGCCGCCTCCTCGGCCACCTTCTTAGCTTCTGGGTATCCAGGTGGGAACCAGCAGGGAGCTGTGGCTCGCAACGTCTTGCTGCCTTCGGGAGCACCGGCCTGGCTCTGCTCCTCTCCCAACTGGCGGCTTCAATGAGTGCCGCGGCCGCCACGCGTCGCCTTTATAGACGCACAGGGCAGAGTGGGTGGGACTTCTCCTTGATAGGTTGCTGCTTCAATCCAATCACACTGAGCCTCATCTTCCACCAGACTCCAGCTTGGGAATGCCCCAGGGGGTGCGCTAGCGGAATCAACTGGAACTCCTGGTTGCTAACCTTGGAGCTAGGTTGCTTTTCCTGAGTTAATTAACTGTCCGTGCAGGGCAGTCCTATAATGGCTACTGGAATTGGGCTACCTAGGATTAAATGAAGGTTCAGGGAGGTTGGGCAACTTGCTTGGGCCCACACAGCACCCCATGGAGCCAGGACTGATCCAGCAGTCTGCTGCATGCTGGAGGGCAGGATCTCTCTGGGGTTGCCTTTCCCTGCTCTGTGCACTCCTCCGCTGTGGGCAAATTGAGGACAGGAAGTGGACCGCACCCACTTCTCTCCCAGGACTCGGGCAATGTTCAACACAGGGGGTCTTCCAAAGGTTCATAGAAAATGCACATGCTGAAGAAACTATGCATGGATTTCCACTGGTTTGCACTCAAATAAACTTGTCCTAACTTCTTATCACCTTTCTGAACTAGATCTAGTTTGAGGCACTGAGAAGGATGAGACATCCACTGAAAAGGACTCCTATCAGAGCAACATGAATTCCACGAAAACTGCAGCAAGAGCAAACATCAAATTTCTGGTGAAGCTTGGGTGGAAGAATGAAGAAATCATTGATGTTTTCAGAAAAGCTGATAAGGACACTACTCCAAAGAAATGAACTCTCTACGAATGTATAGCTTGTTTCAAGAAGAGGTGAGAAGATGTGGAAGATGAATCCTGCAGTGGCTGTGAAAACCACTGTGCCCAGATCAGCTGCAGTTACGACGAGAGCTATCAGTGGAAATTTTAAACAGGAGGGATCACGATCCTGACGCATCCCTCTGACAGATTATAACCGGAAGTTGGAACATGGCTTTACCAATATGATCTCGAGGGCAAGGCATCATCAAAGCGGTGGCTACCAAGAGGTGGCAGTGGTCCAGTCAAAGGAAAAGGAGGCCAGTCAGGAGTCAACATCATGGCATCAGTGTTTTGGGACACTCAAGGCATTTTGCTTGCTGACTTTCTGAAGGGCCAAACATCTGCTTTTTAGGAGAGTGTTCTGAGAAGCTTAGATAAAGCTTTGGTAGAAACATGCTGGGAAAGTCTCACCAGATCCTTGTTCACCACCTCAGTGCTCTGCTCATTCCTCTCATCAAACAAGGGCAATTTTGTCAGTTTCAATGGGCAGTCCTTAGGAATTCACCTTACGGGCTGCTTTCGTTCCTTCTAGACTCTTTTTGATTCCTAATTATAATAAGTCACCCTGCCTTGCTTGGAAAGATGAGAGAAAGTCTCCTTGCCTTGCTGGGACAGATGAGAGATGAGATCCTCCTCTTCTCTCCCAGGACAGAATGGTCAGACTTGAGTTTCCTTTCTCCTCACTCTTCTCCTCCTTGAGGGAGGTGCTGTACCGGACAGACCAACTCCCGTGTCTAGACACGGGTAGACTCATTTAAGATCCTCACAGGCAATCCTCCATGGGGTCAAAGGGGAAGGACTTATTTCTTCAGGGCTCAGTAGTCCACATCCTTTCGCGCACCTTCACCAGCCCAGGGCGGGGTAGCGGTGGGTGAAAGGGCGTGGCTCAGAGCCCGCTTCTTCCGCTCGGGCGTATCCTGGGAGGAACCCTTGTCCAGTGAGCAGGTCTTCGTCTCCACCAAATTCCCTAGGGGGACATTTCTGGCAGCCCTTCTTGTTCAGCAGCTTACGGGGGTCAGGTGGACCTCTGCTGGTCACCAGCCTGAAGCCCTTTCTCCATTTCAGCTATTTTTGCAGTTGCCTAGGTGACTTTTGAACCTCATTACCCAGAACAGCAAACGGACGAGGGGTGAGAAAAGTGGCCGTCTGGGTTTGCAGCATAGTGCTGCCTTAGAGGAGTTGTGCAGTCTTCGGGTGTGTGAAACTTCACCTGGCTGATTTGTGGGAATGCCTCCACAAATTCGCTAAATTCAGTAGCTTTTGCCTTCCAAGATTCATTTACACAATGTTGAATGCTTTAAATGAATGAGCGTGAAGAGTGCTGGGCTGGAAAGTGATGATATGGGTGGTAGGGACTCCTCGGAGTAGAGGAGTAGAGTTTTACTATTATAACTGGGAGGCAAATAAAAAGGAGCTGAACGTGATCCATAATAAAAGAAGCACACACTCACAAAGCTCCGTACCAACTACATTAAAATGGAAATCATGATATTTGGAAATACGACTTAAATGGAAATCGTTAAGTAATCTCATCAAACATTTTTCAGTGGGTGGCAGGGCTATGGCGGGAAAACGGCAATGGTTCTGGCACCTACTTAACTTGATTCCATGAAATTCACCCAACAGGCCTCCAGAGAAGATATTACTGCTCTGATATTACAAAGGGAAAAACAGCTATGGCGTCTCTAAAAAGCACAACGTTCTAGGACTGGAATGACTTGAAATCCACACATAAATTTCTGAGTGTTTTTTGCCATAAGGTACTTTCCACCTTACTGTAAAGCACATCCTAAAATTGTCTGCAATGCAAATGGATTATGTGCATCCAACAGGAAACAGCACAGGTTGAGAAGCTGTTACTTCATAGCTCATTGTGACCACTAGTGAAAAGTGTGGGGTCTCATCACTTTTGCCCCCACGTTTTGCCTGTTGGTTTCTCCACACTGTCAGGAGGATTTGACCAACTCCCTGTGGCTCAGGTTCGCTTATGCAGCCTGGTGGGGAAACCAGTGGGTATTGAAGACCTGCCTCTGGTGTGCCAGGAAGTTGTGCCTGCCGGCCACTCTGACTTGCGATCTTCCGCCTCAGTGTATGGCATCCTACACCTGGGTAATTAACACTGCCAGCATCATAAGAAGGTCCCTTCATCACTATTGCCACTAGTCCTTCCGACTCCTGTGCCCTGTTCCTTCTTTATTGGAACCCAAGAACGAGCAAACATAGTATTTTCAAACATCTCTCCCCCTTCCCTGGTACCACCAATATTCCACCATCCTAATTCCCTCAGAAGCATTCAGTCTCTCCATCCTGAGGTGGTGAAATCCCTCTAGGCATTTATAAGTATACCTGGACGTAAGAAATACAAGATACCGTTGTATTAACTAAATATAGTGTTGCTAAGTTCGTACTTTTCCTTGGTTGATTTTATTTTATAAATAGGTATCACTGGCATTTTTCAAAATGCGGTAGGCACAGAGAGTATATATGATGGAATTACATCCTCCTTCCCTGCACTCAGCAACCGAGATCTTCCCCCTACGGGCACTCAAAGATTTCATTGTCTGAAATATCAGCCTAAACGTAGTTTATGTTTAGTAAGCACCAACTGTAAATAGTCCCACCTCCAAACGGAGTGGATTTAGGTTTCACTTTTCCAAGGAAAATCCATCAAAGAATTTTTCCACGTACTTTAAAACCATCCCACGTATAGAATCCATTATTATTGATGGGGACAGACCCGAGGGGCAGCGGCGGGGATTCCCGGGGACTGGGAGTGGGGGGTTGGGGTTACTCTTGGCTTTTTGCCCTCTCCTGCCGCCGGCTGCTCCAGTTTCTTTCGCTTTGCGGCGCGGTGGACAGGGTGAGCTCTCGGGACTGATGGCGGTTTTGGAAGAGGCCTGGGGCTAAGGACAGGCCAGGGCGGAGGGAGAGGCGGACCGCTGGCGTGGCTGGATCTGGGCGCGCTGTCGGACCTTCCACATCACCAGCTGCAGGCAGGCGTTTGCGTCCTCGCTGGAGTTGTGGCCGTCCTGGCTGTCCTGGATGATCTGTCCCAGGTAGTCGGCCGCGAGATTCCTGAGGGAGCGCTTGTAGGGGAAACCCAGGTAGTGCGGGAAGAGCACGGCCGTGTCCACCACGGTGCTGTGGATGAGCTTCAGGGCCAGCAGATCGCTCTCCAGGCTGTGCCCGATGAGGATGGTTTGGGCGCTGAGAAAGCTCAGCAGGATGGCTTGGACTTGGGGCAAGGTGATGCTCGTCTTGGCGACGTCGGCCTCGGTGACTCCGGAAAACCTGGTGTTGTAGTCCACGATCTCGTTGTCGGGCTTGACGAAGGTGTCGTACACCACTCGCATGTCGGCGTCCACCACGGTGACGCGGGTCAGCTCTAGGCCATGCGTGGTGTAGCACATCTCACAGTCCAAGGCGTAGATTCCTGGATAAGCGTCTCTGGACAACTCTTTCTTGAAGGTCTCCACGAAGCCATCGAGCCTCTCCTTGCGGCCGTCCCGCACGTGCTGCTTTGCCACCTGGCAGCCCACAGAGCCAGGAGCAGCTGCACAGCAGGTGTACTGGCTAACCCGGCCTCCAGCCACCTGGCTCGAGCGGACCCGCCCCCAGTGATAGTAACACAACTGGTCGCGTACACAGCGGCCCGAGGAGGACACCAGGTACTCGGTGCCACAACGGCAGCAGACCCTGCAGCAGGAGTCGCCGGGCCCCTTCCCCTGGCCAGTGAAGAGGACGGCGCCTCCGGGCCGCTCGGGGTGCGGGAAGGGGTAGCCGTTCTCCTTGAGCTGGTCCTGGGTGAGCAGGAACTCCTGGAGGCGGCCGTACAGGGTGGCCCTGCTGAGGCCGGGCATGGAGCTGGGGGTCAGGCCCTTGAGTCTCTTGAGGGTGTTCAGGACCACGTTCAGGTACCTGTTCTTGTTGGGGCTGCAGTCGTAGGCCACCTTCTCCTGGTTCAGCGCCTTCTCCTCGGCCTCCTGCTTGGAGGCGCAGAACTTGAGACACTCTTCGGTGAACAGTTGGAGATAGCCTCGGCGGATGACGGTGGGGACTTGGCACCCAGACCTTCGGAGGATAATGGGTTTCTTCAAACTCGGTAAGGATGGACGACGGACGATTCGCTTAGAGCTGATGGTGGTGGTGGTCTTGCATGCCATCCCTGACCTGTTGTGCGTCTTCCCTGGCTGTCTGCCGACCTTGGAGCCACTGGAGCGTTGGCTGCTGCTGGCCACCCGGGTTCTCTTGGCATCTGTGTAACCTGTGACCAAGCAAGGGCTGGAAGAGTGGGCGATCGTCTTCCTCTTCCTGGGGGCTGCGATGCGGACTCCCGAGGGCCTCTCTGACAGCCTTGGGGCGCCTGGCAAGCAGCAGGCCGATCCCCTCTGCGCAGGGAAGTAGCACGCCTCCGTCACCATCTTGGGCCACGCTGGGGGCACCGCCGGACCCCTGTTCTGGGGCTCCGCCTGGATGTCCACAAATGCTGAGGCCTGGCTGTGCATCTGGGGCACCCGGAGCCCGAAGCTCTGGGCAGGCTGATGAGAGGGCAGTGGGAATTCTGGAGCCTCCAGGGCCGCCTCCTCGGCCACCTTCTTAGCTTCTGGGTACCCAGGTGGGAACCAGCAGGGAGCTGTGGCTCGCAACATCTTGCTGCCTTCGGGAGCACCGGCCTGGCTCTGCTCAGCTCCCAGCTGGCGGCTTGCCTCCAGGGCCGCCTCCTCGGCCACCTTCTTAGCTTCTGGGTACCCAGGTGGGAACCAGCAGGGAGCTGTGGCTCGCAACATCTTGCTGCCTTCGGGAGCACCGGCCTGGCTCTGCTCCGCTCTCAGCTGGCGGCTTGCCTCCAGGGCCGCCTCCTCGGCCACCTTCTTAGCTTCTGGGTATCCAGGTGGGAACCAGCAGGGAGCTGTGGCTCGCAACGTCTTGCTGCCTTCGGGAGCACCGGCCTGGCTCTGCTCCTCTCCCAACTGGCGGCTTCAATGAGTGCCGCGGCCGCCACGCGTCGCCTTTATAGACGCACAGGGCAGAGTGGGTGGGACTTCTCCTTGATAGGTTGCTGCTTCAATCCAATCACACTGAGCCTCATCTTCCACCAGACTCCAGCTTGGGAATGCCCCAGGGGGTGCGCTAGCGGAATCAACTGGAACTCCTGGTTGCTAACCTTGGAGCTAGGTTGCTTTTCCTGAGTTAATTAACTGTCCGTGCAGGGCAGTCCTATAATGGCTACTGGAATTGGGCTACCTAGGATTAAATGAAGGTTCAGGGAGGTTGGGCAACTTGCTTGGGCCCACACAGCACCCCATGGAGCCAGGACTGATCCAGCAGTCTGCTGCATGCTGGAGGGCAGGATCTCTCTGGGGTTGCCTTTCCCTGCTCTGTGCACTCCTCCGCTGTGGGCAAATTGAGGACAGGAAGTGGACCGCACCCACTTCTCTCCCAGGACTCGGGCAATGTTCAACACAGGGGGTCTTCCAAAGGTTCATAGAAAATGCACATGCTGAAGAAACTATGCATGGATTTCCACTGGTTTGCACTCAAATAAACTTGTCCTAACTTCTTATCACCTTTCTGAACTAGATCTAGTTTGAGGCACTGAGAAGGATGAGACATCCACTGAAAAGGACTCCTATCAGAGCAACATGAATTCCACGAAAACTGCAGCAAGAGCAAACATCAAATTTCTGGTGAAGCTTGGGTGGAAGAATGAAGAAATCATTGATGTTTTCAGAAAAGCTGATAAGGACACTACTCCAAAGAAATGAACTCTCTACGAATGTATAGCTTGTTTCAAGAAGAGGTGAGAAGATGTGGAAGATGAATCCTGCAGTGGCTGTGAAAACCACTGTGCCCAGATCAGCTGCAGTTACGACGAGAGCTATCAGTGGAAATTTTAAACAGGAGGGATCACGATCCTGACGCATCCCTCTGACAGATTATAACCGGAAGTTGGAACATGGCTTTACCAATATGATCTCGAGGGCAAGGCATCATCAAAGCGGTGGCTACCAAGAGGTGGCAGTGGTCCAGTCAAAGGAAAAGGAGGCCAGTCAGGAGTCAACATCATGGCATCAGTGTTTTGGGACACTCAAGGCATTTTGCTTGCTGACTTTCTGAAGGGCCAAACATCTGCTTTTTAGGAGAGTGTTCTGAGAAGCTTAGATAAAGCTTTGGTAGAAACATGCTGGGAAAGTCTCACCAGATCCTTGTTCACCACCTCAGTGCTCTGCTCATTCCTCTCATCAAACAAGGGCAATTTTGTCAGTTTCAATGGGCAGTCCTTAGGAATTCACCTTACGGGCTGCTTTCGTTCCTTCTAGACTCTTTTTGATTCCTAATTATAATAAGTCACCCTGCCTTGCTTGGAAAGATGAGAGAAAGTCTCCTTGCCTTGCTGGGACAGATGAGAGATGAGATCCTCCTCTTCTCTCCCAGGACAGAATGGTCAGACTTGAGTTTCCTTTCTCCTCACTCTTCTCCTCCTTGAGGGAGGTGCTGTACCGGACAGACCAACTCCCGTGTCTAGACACGGGTAGACTCATTTAAGATCCTCACAGGCAATCCTCCATGGGGTCAAAGGGGAAGGACTTATTTCTTCAGGGCTCAGTAGTCCACATCCTTTCGCGCACCTTCACCAGCCCAGGGCGGGGTAGCGGTGGGTGAAAGGGCGTGGCTCAGAGCCCGCTTCTTCCGCTCGGGCGTATCCTGGGAGGAACCCTTGTCCAGTGAGCAGGTCTTCGTCTCCACCAAATTCCCTAGGGGGACATTTCTGGCAGCCCTTCTTGTTCAGCAGCTTACGGGGGTCAGGTGGACCTCTGCTGGTCACCAGCCTGAAGCCCTTTCTCCATTTCAGCTATTTTTGCAGTTGCCTAGGTGACTTTTGAACCTCATTACCCAGAACAGCAAACGGACGAGGGGTGAGAAAAGTGGCCGTCTGGGTTTGCAGCATAGTGCTGCCTTAGAGGAGTTGTGCAGTCTTCGGGTGTGTGAAACTTCACCTGGCTGATTTGTGGGAATGCCTCCACAAATTCGCTAAATTCAGTAGCTTTTGCCTTCCAAGATTCATTTACACAATGTTGAATGCTTTAAATGAATGAGCGTGAAGAGTGCTGGGCTGGAAAGTGATGATATGGGTGGTAGGGACTCCTCGGAGTAGAGGAGTAGAGTTTTACTATTATAACTGGGAGGCAAATAAAAAGGAGCTGAACGTGATCCATAATAAAAGAAGCACACACTCACAAAGCTCCGTACCAACTACATTAAAATGGAAATCATGATATTTGGAAATACGACTTAAATGGAAATCGTTAAGTAATCTCATCAAACATTTTTCAGTGGGTGGCAGGGCTATGGCGGGAAAACGGCAATGGTTCTGGCACCTACTTAACTTGATTCCATGAAATTCACCCAACAGGCCTCCAGAGAAGATATTACTGCTCTGATATTACAAAGGGAAAAACAGCTATGGCGTCTCTAAAAAGCACAACGTTCTAGGACTGGAATGACTTGAAATCCACACATAAATTTCTGAGTGTTTTTTGCCATAAGGTACTTTCCACCTTACTGTAAAGCACATCCTAAAATTGTCTGCAATGCAAATGGATTATGTGCATCCAACAGGAAACAGCACAGGTTGAGAAGCTGTTACTTCATAGCTCATTGTGACCACTAGTGAAAAGTGTGGGGTCTCATCACTTTTGCCCCCACGTTTTGCCTGTTGGTTTCTCCACACTGTCAGGAGGATTTGACCAACTCCCTGTGGCTCAGGTTCGCTTATGCAGCCTGGTGGGGAAACCAGTGGGTATTGAAGACCTGCCTCTGGTGTGCCAGGAAGTTGTGCCTGCCGGCCACTCTGACTTGCGATCTTCCGCCTCAGTGTATGGCATCCTACACCTGGGTAATTAACACTGCCAGCATCATAAGAAGGTCCCTTCATCACTATTGCCACTAGTCCTTCCGACTCCTGTGCCCTGTTCCTTCTTTATTGGAACCCAAGAACGAGCAAACATAGTATTTTCAAACATCTCTCCCCCTTCCCTGGTACCACCAATATTCCACCATCCTAATTCCCTCAGAAGCATTCAGTCTCTCCATCCTGAGGTGGTGAAATCCCTCTAGGCATTTATAAGTATACCTGGACGTAAGAAATACAAGATACCGTTGTATTAACTAAATATAGTGTTGCTAAGTTCGTACTTTTCCTTGGTTGATTTTATTTTATAAATAGGTATCACTGGCATTTTTCAAAATGCGGTAGGCACAGAGAGTATATATGATGGAATTACATCCTCCTTCCCTGCACTCAGCAACCGAGATCTTCCCCCTACGGGCACTCAAAGATTTCATTGTCTGAAATATCAGCCTAAACGTAGTTTATGTTTAGTAAGCACCAACTGTAAATAGTCCCACCTCCAAACGGAGTGGATTTAGGTTTCACTTTTCCAAGGAAAATCCATCAAAGAATTTTTCCACGTACTTTAAAACCATCCCACGTATAGAATCCATTATTATTGATGGGGACAGACCCGAGGGGCAGCGGCGGGGATTCCCGGGGACTGGGAGTGGGGGGTTGGGGTTACTCTTGGCTTTTTGCCCTCTCCTGCCGCCGGCTGCTCCAGTTTCTTTCGCTTTGCGGCGCGGTGGACAGGGTGAGCTCTCGGGACTGATGGCGGTTTTGGAAGAGGCCTGGGGCTAAGGACAGGCCAGGGCGGAGGGAGAGGCGGACCGCTGGCGTGGCTGGATCTGGGCGCGCTGTCGGACCTTCCACATCACCAGCTGCAGGCAGGCGTTTGCGTCCTCGCTGGAGTTGTGGCCGTCCTGGCTGTCCTGGATGATCTGTCCCAGGTAGTCGGCCGCGAGATTCCTGAGGGAGCGCTTGTAGGGGAAACCCAGGTAGTGCGGGAAGAGCACGGCCGTGTCCACCACGGTGCTGTGGATGAGCTTCAGGGCCAGCAGATCGCTCTCCAGGCTGTGCCCGATGAGGATGGTTTGGGCGCTGAGAAAGCTCAGCAGGATGGCTTGGACTTGGGGCAAGGTGATGCTCGTCTTGGCGACGTCGGCCTCGGTGACTCCGGAAAACCTGGTGTTGTAGTCCACGATCTCGTTGTCGGGCTTGACGAAGGTGTCGTACACCACTCGCATGTCGGCGTCCACCACGGTGACGCGGGTCAGCTCTAGGCCATGCGTGGTGTAGCACATCTCACAGTCCAAGGCGTAGATTCCTGGATAAGCGTCTCTGGACAACTCTTTCTTGAAGGTCTCCACGAAGCCATCGAGCCTCTCCTTGCGGCCGTCCCGCACGTGCTGCTTTGCCACCTGGCAGCCCACAGAGCCAGGAGCAGCTGCACAGCAGGTGTACTGGCTAACCCGGCCTCCAGCCACCTGGCTCGAGCGGACCCGCCCCCAGTGATAGTAACACAACTGGTCGCGTACACAGCGGCCCGAGGAGGACACCAGGTACTCGGTGCCACAACGGCAGCAGACCCTGCAGCAGGAGTCGCCGGGCCCCTTCCCCTGGCCAGTGAAGAGGACGGCGCCTCCGGGCCGCTCGGGGTGCGGGAAGGGGTAGCCGTTCTCCTTGAGCTGGTCCTGGGTGAGCAGGAACTCCTGGAGGCGGCCGTACAGGGCGGCCCTGCTGAGGCCGGGCATGGAGCTGGGGGTCAGGCCCTTGAGTCTCTTGAGGGTGTTCAGGACCACGTTCAGGTACCTGTTCTTGTTGGGGCTGCAGTCGTAGGCCACCTTCTCCTCGTTCAGCGCCTTCTCCTCGGCCTCCTGCTTGGAGGCGCAGAACTTGAGACACTCTTTGGTGAACAGTTGGAGATAGCCTCGGCGGATGACGGTGGGGACTTGGCACCCAGACCTTCGGAGGATAATGGGTTTCTTCAAACTCGGTAAGGATGGACGACGGACGATTCGCTTAGAGCTGATGGTGGTGGTGGTCTTGCATGCCATCCCTGACCTGTTGCGCGTCTTCCCTGGCTGTCTGCCGACCTTGGAGCCACTGGAGCGTTGGCTGCTGCTGGCCACCCGGGTTCTCTTGGCATCTGTGTAACCTGTGACCAAGCAAGGGCTGGAAGAGTGGGCGATCGTCTTCCTCTTCCTGGGGGCTGCGATGCGGACTCCCGAGGGCCTCTCTGACAGCCTTGGGGCGCCTGGCAAGCAGCAGGCCGATCCCCTCTGCGCAGGGAAGTAGCACGCCTCCGTCACCATCTTGGGCCACGCTGGGGGCACCGCCGGACCCCTGTTCTGGGGCTCCGCCTGGATGTCCACAAATGCTGAGGCCTGGCTGTGCATCTGGGGCACCCGGAGCCCGAAGCTCTGGGCAGGCTGATGAGAGGGCAGTGGGAATTCTGGAGCCTCCAGGGCCGCCTCCTCGGCCACCTTCTTAGCTTCTGGGTACCCAGGTGGGAACCAGCAGGGAGCTGTGGCTCGCAACATCTTGCTGCCTTCGGGAGCACCGGCCTGGCTCTGCTCCGCTCTCAGCTGGCGGCTTGCCTCCAGGGCCGCCTCCTCGGCCACCTTCTTAGCTTCTGGGTATCCAGGTGGGAACCAGCAGGGAGCTGTGGCTCGCAACATCTTGCTGCCTTCGGGAGCACCGGCCTGGCTCTGCTCCTCTCCCAACTGGCGGCTTCAATGAGTGCCGCGGCCGCCACGCGTCGCCTTTATAGACGCACAGGGCAGAGTGGGTGGGACTTCTCCTTGATAGGTTGCTGCTTCAATCCAATCACACTGAGCCTCATCTTCCACCAGACTCCAGCTTGGGAATGCCCCAGGGGGTGCGCTAGCGGAATCAACTGGAACTCCTGGTTGCTAACCTTGGAGCTAGGTTGCTTTTCCTGAGTTAATTAACTGTCCGTGCAGGGCAGTCCTATAATGGCTACTGGAATTGGGCTACCTAGGATTAAATGAAGGTTCAGGGAGGTTGGGCAACTTGCTTGGGCCCACACAGCACCCCATGGAGCCAGGACTGATCCAGCAGTCTGCTGCATGCTGGAGGGCAGGATCTCTCTGGGGTTGCCTTTCCCTGCTCTGTGCACTCCTCCGCTGTGGGCAAATTGAGGACAGGAAGTGGACCGCACCCACTTCTCTCCCAGGACTCGGGCAATGTTCAACACAGGGGGTCTTCCAAAGGTTCATAGAAAATGCACATGCTGAAGAAACTATGCATGGATTTCCACTGGTTTGCACTCAAATAAACTTGTCCTAACTTCTTATCACCTTTCTGAACTAGATCTAGTTTGAGGCACTGAGAAGGATGAGACATCCAATGAAAAGGACTCCTATCAGAGCAACATGAATTCCACGAAAACTGCAGCAAGAGCAAACATCAAATTTCTGGTGAAGCTTGGGTGGAAGAATGAAGAAATCATTGATGTTTTCAGAAAAGCTGATAAGGACACTACTCCAAAGAAATGAACTCTCTACGAATGTATAGCTTGTTTCAAGAAGAGGTGAGAAGATGTGGAAGATGAATCCTGCAGTGGCTGTGAAAACCACTGTGCCCAGATCAGCTGCAGTTACGACGAGAGCTATCAGTGGAAATTTTAAACAGGAGGGATCACGATCCTGACGCATCCCTCTGACAGATTATAACCGGAAGTTGGAACATGGCTTTACCAATATGATCTCGAGGGCAAGGCATCATCAAAGCGGTGGCTACCAAGAGGTGGCAGTGGTCCAGTCAAAGGAAAAGGAGGCCAGTCAGGAGTCAACATCATGGCATCAGTGTTTTGGGACACTCAAGGCATTTTGCTTGCTGACTTTCTGAAGGGCCAAACATCTGCTTTTTAGGAGAGTGTTCTGAGAAGCTTAGATAAAGCTTTGGTAGAAACATGCTGGGAAAGTCTCACCAGATCCTTGTTCACCACCTCAGTGCTCTGCTCATTCCTCTCATCAAACAAGGGCAATTTTGTCAGTTTCAATGGGCAGTCCTTAGGAATTCACCTTACGGGCTGCTTTCGTTCCTTCTAGACTCTTTTTGATTCCTAATTATAATAAGTCACCCTGCCTTGCTTGGAAAGATGAGAGAAAGTCTCCTTGCCTTGCTGGGACAGATGAGAGATGAGATCCTCCTCTTCTCTCCCAGGACAGAATGGTCAGACTTGAGTTTCCTTTCTCCTCACTCTTCTCCTCCTTGAGGGAGGTGCTGTACCGGACAGACCAACTCCCGTGTCTAGACACGGGTAGACTCATTTAAGATCCTCACAGGCAATCCTCCATGGGGTCAAAGGGGAAGGACTTATTTCTTCAGGGCTCAGTAGTCCACATCCTTTCGCGCACCTTCACCAGCCCAGGGCGGGGTAGCGGTGGGTGAAAGGGCGTGGCTCAGAGCCCGCTTCTTCCGCTCGGGCGTATCCTGGGAGGAACCCTTGTCCAGTGAGCAGGTCTTCGTCTCCACCAAATTCCCTAGGGGGACATTTCTGGCAGCCCTTCTTGTTCAGCAGCTTACGGGGGTCAGGTGGACCTCTGCTGGTCACCAGCCTGAAGCCCTTTCTCCATTTCAGCTATTTTTGCAGTTGCCTAGGTGACTTTTGAACCTCATTACCCAGAACAGCAAACGGACGAGGGGTGAGAAAAGTGGCCGTCTGGGTTTGCAGCATAGTGCTGCCTTAGAGGAGTTGTGCAGTCTTCGGGTGTGTGAAACTTCACCTGGCTGATTTGTGGGAATGCCTCCACAAATTCGCTAAATTCAGTAGCTTTTGCCTTCCAAGATTCATTTACACAATGTTGAATGCTTTAAATGAATGAGCGTGAAGAGTGCTGGGCTGGAAAGTGATGATATGGGTGGTAGGGACTCCTCGGAGTAGAGGAGTAGAGTTTTACTATTATAACTGGGAGGCAAATAAAAAGGAGCTGAACGTGATCCATAATAAAAGAAGCACACACTCACAAAGCTCCGTACCAACTACATTAAAATGGAAATCATGATATTTGGAAATACGACTTAATTGGAAATCATTAAGTAATCTCATCAAACATTTTTCAGTGGGTGGCAGGGCTATGGCGGGAAAACGGCAACGGTTCTGGCACCTACTTAACTTGATTCCATGAAATTCACCCAACAGGCCTCCAGAGAAGATATTACTGCTCTGATATTACAAAGGGAAAAACAGCTATGGCGTCTCTAAAAAGCACAACGTTCTAGGACTGGAATGACTTGAAATCCACACATAAATTTCTGAGTGTTTTTTGCCATAAGGTACTTTCCACCTTACTGTAAAGCACATCCTAAAATTGTCTGCAATGCAAATGGATTATGTGCATCCAACAGGAAACAGCACAGGTTGAGAAGCTGTTACTTCATAGCTCATTGCGACCACTAGTGAAAAGTGTGGGGTCTCATCACTTTTGCCCCCACGTTTTGCCTGTTGGTTTCTCCACACTGTCAGGAGGATTTGACCAACTCCCTGTGGCTCAGGTTCACTTATGCAGCCTGGTGGGGAAACCAGTGGGTATTGAAGACCTGCCTCTGGTGTGCCAGGAAGTTGTGCCTGCCGGCCACTCTGACTTGCGATCTTCCGCCTCAGTGTATGGCATCCTACACCTGGGTAATTAACACTGCCAGCATCATAAGAAGGTCCCTTCATCACTATTGCCACTAGTCCTTCCGACTCCTGTGCCCTGTTCCTTCTTTATTGGAACCCAAGAACGAGCAAACATAGTATTTTCAAATATCTCTCCCCCTTCCCTGGTACCACCAATATTCCACCATCCTAATTCCCTCAGAAGCATTCAGTCTCTCCATCCTGAGGTGGTGAAATCCCTCTAGGCATTTATAAGTATACCTGGACGTAAGAAATACAAGATACCGTTGTATTAACTAAATATAGTGTTGCTAAGTTCGTACTTTTCCTTGGTTGATTTTATTTTATAAATAGGTATCACTGGCATTTTTCAAAATGCGGTAGGCACAGAGAGTATATATGATGGAATTACATCCTCCTTCCCTGCACTCAGCAACCGAGATCTTCCCCCTACGGGCACTCAAAGGTTTCATTGTCTGAAATATCAGCCCAAACGTAGTTTATGTTTAGTAAGCACCAACTGTAAATAGTCCCACCTCCAAACGGAGTGGATTTAGGTTTCACTTTTCCAAGGAAAATCCATCAAAGAATTTTTCCACGTACTTTAAAACCATCCCACGTATAGAATCCATTATTATTGATGGGGACAGGCCCGAGGGGCAGCGGCGGGGATTCCGGGGGACTGGGAGTGGGGGGTTGGGGTTACTCTTGGCTTTTTGCCCTCTCCTGCCGCCGGCTGCTCCAGTTTCTTTCGCTTTGCGGCGCGGTGGACAGGGTGAGCTCTCGGGACTGATGGCGGTTTTGGAAGAGGCCTGGGGCTAAGGACAGGCCAGGGCGGAGGGAGAGGCGGACCGCTGGCGTGGCTGGATCTGGGCACGCTGTCGGACCTTCCACATCACCAGCTGCAGGCAGGCGTTTGCGTCCTCGCTGGAGTTGTGGCCGTCCTGGCTGTCCTGGATGATCTGTCCCAGGTAGTCGGCCGCGAGATTCCTGAGGGAGCGCTTGTAGGGGAAACCCAGGTAGTGCGGGAAGAGCACGGCCGTGTCCACCACGGTGCTGTGGATGAGCTTCAGGGCCAGCAGATCGCTCTCCAGGCTGTGCCCGATGAGGATGGTTTGGGCGCTGAGAAAGCTCAGCAGGATGGCTTGGACTTGGGGCAAGGTGATGCTCGTCTTGGCGACGTCGGCCTCGGTGACTCCGGAAAACCTGGTGTTGTAGTCCACGATCTCGTTGTCGGGCTTGACGAAGGTGTCGTACACCACTCGCATGTCGGCGTCCACCACGGTGACGCGGGTCAGCTCTAGGCCATGCGTGGTGTAGCACATCTCACAGTCCAAGGCGTAGATTCCTGGATAAGCGTCTCTGGACAACTCTTTCTTGAAGGTCTCCACGAAGCCATCGAGGCTCTCCTTGCGGCCGTCCCGCACGTGCTGCTTTGCCACCTGGCAGCCCACAGAGCCAGGAGCAGCTGCACAGCAGGTGTACTGGCTAACCCGGCCTCCAGCCACCTGGCTCGAGCGGACCCGCCCCCAGTGATAATAACACAACTGGTCGCGTACACAGCGGCCCGAGGAGGACACCAGGTACTCGGTGCCACAACGGCAGCAGACCCTGCAGGAGGAGTCGCCGGGCCCCTTCCCCTGGCCAGTGAAGAGGACGGCGCCTCCGGGCCGCTCGGGGTGCGGGAAGGGGTAGCCGTTCTCCTTGAGCTGGTCCTGGGTGAGCAGGAACTCCTGGAGGCGGCCGTACAGGGTGGCCCTGCTGAGGCCGGGCATGGAGCTGGGGGTCAGGCCCTTGAGTCTCTTGAGGGTGTTCAGGACCACGTTCAGGTACCTGTTCTTGTTGGGGCTGCAGTCGTAGGCCACCTTCTCCTCGTTCAGCGCCTTCTCCTCGGCCTCCTGCTTGGAGGCGCAGAACTTGAGACACTCTTCGGTGAACAGTTGGAGATAGCCTCGGCGGATGACGGTGGGGACTTGGCACCCAGACCTTCGGAGGATAATGGGTTTCTTCAAACTCGGTAAGGATGGACGACGGACGATTCGCTTAGAGCTGATGGTGGTGGTGGTCTTGCATGCCATCCCTGACCTGTTGCGCGTCTTCCCTGGCTGTCTGCCGACCTTGGAGCCACTGGAGCGTTGGCTGCTGCTGGCCACCCGGGTTCTCTTGGCATCTGTGTAACCTGTGACCAAGCAAGGGCTGGAAGAGTGGGCGATCGTCTTCCTCTTCCTGGGGGCTGCGATGCGGACTCCCGAGGGCCTCTCTGACAGCCTTGGGGCGCCTGGCAAGCAGCAGGCCGATCCCCTCTGCGCAGGGAAGTAGCACGCCTCCGTCACCATCTTGGGCCACGCTGGGGGCACCGCCGGACCCCTGTTCTGGGGCTCCGCCTGGATGTCCACAAATGCTGAGGCCTGGCTGTGCATCTGGGGCACCCGGAGCCCGAAGCTCTGGGCAGGCTGATGAGAGGGCAGTGGGAATTCTGGAGCCTCCAGGGCCGCCTCCTCGGCCACCTTCTTAGCTTCTGGGTACCCAGGTGGGAACCAGCAGGGAGCTGTGGCTCGCAACATCTTGCTGCCTTCGGGAGCACCGGCCTGGCTCTGCTCCGCTCTCAGCTGGCGGCTTGCCTCCAGGGCCGCCTCCTCGGCCACCTTCTTAGCTTCTGGGTATCCAGGTGGGAACCAGCAGGGAGCTGTGGCTCGCAACGTCTTGCTGCCTTCGGGAGCACCGGCCTGGCTCTGCTCCTCTCCCAACTGGCGGCTTCAATGAGTGCCGCGGCCGCCACGCGTCGCCTTTATAGACGCACAGGGCAGAGTGGGTGGGACTTCTCCTTGATAGGTTGCTGCTTCAATCCAATCACACTGAGCCTCATCTTCCACCAGACTCCAGCTTGGGAATGCCCCAGGGGGTGCGCTAGCGGAATCAACTGGAACTCCTGGTTGCTAACCTTGGAGCTAGGTTGCTTTTCCTGAGTTAATTAACTGTCCGTGCAGGGCAGTCCTATAATGGCTACTGGAATTGGGCTACCTAGGATTAAATGAAGGTTCAGGGAGGTTGGGCAACTTGCTTGGGCCCACACAGCACCCCATGGAGCCAGGACTGATCCAGCAGTCTGCTGCATGCTGGAGGGCAGGATCTCTCTGGGGTTGCCTTTCCCTGCTCTGTGCACTCCTCCGCTGTGGGCAAATTGAGGACAGGAAGTGGACCGCACCCACTTCTCTCCCAGGACTCGGGCAATGTTCAACACAGGGGGTCTTCCAAAGGTTCATAGAAAATGCACATGCTGAAGAAACTATGCATGGATTTCCACTGGTTTGCACTCAAATAAACTTGTCCTAACTTCTTATCACCTTTCTGAACTAGATCTAGTTTGAGGCACTGAGAAGGATGAGACATCCACTGAAAAGGACTCCTATCAGAGCAACATGAATTCCACGAAAACTGCAGCAAGAGCAAACATCAAATTTCTGGTGAAGCTTGGGTGGAAGAATGAAGAAATCATTGGTGTTTTCAGAAAAGCTGATAAGGACACTACTCCAAAGAAATGAACTCTCTACGAATGTATAGCTTGTTTCAAGAAGAGGTGAGAAGATGTGGAAGATGAATCCTGCAGTGGCTGTGAAAACCACTGTGCCCAGATCAGCTGCAGTTACGACGAGAGCTATCAGTGGAAATTTTAAACAGGAGGGATCACGATCCTGACGCATCCCTCTGACAGATTATAACCGGAAGTTGGAACATGGCTTTACCAATATGATCTCGAGGGCAAGGCATCATCAAAGCGGTGGCTACCAAGAGGTGGCAGTGGTCCAGTCAAAGGAAAAGGAGGCCAGTCAGGAGCCAACATCATGGCATCAGTGTTTTGGGACACTCAAGGCATTTTGCTTGCTGACTTTCTGAAGGGCCAAACATCTGCTTTTTAGGAGAGTGTTCTGAGAAGCTTAGATAAAGCTTTGGTAGAAACATGCTGGGAAAGTCTCACCAGATCCTTGTTCACCACCTCAGTGCTCTGCTCATTCCTCTCATCAAACAAGGGCAATTTTGTCAGTTTCAATGGGCAGTCCTTAGGAATTCACCTTACGGGCTGCTTTCGTTCCTTCTAGACTCTTTTTGATTCCTAATTATAATAAGTCACCCTGCCTTGCTTGGAAAGATGAGAGAAAGTCTCCTTGCCTTGCTGGGACAGATGAGAGATGAGATCCTCCTCTTCTCTCCCAGGACAGAATGGTCAGACTTGAGTTTCCTTTCTCCTCACTCTTCTCCTCCTTGAGGGAGGTGCTGTACCGGACAGACCTACTCCCGTGTCTAGACACGGGTAGACTCATTTAAGATCCTCACAGGCAATCCTCCATGGGGTCAAAGGGGAAGGACTTATTTCTTCAGGGCTCAGTAGTCCACATCCTTACGCGCACCTTCACCAGCCCAGGGCGGGGTAGCGGTGGGTGAAAGGGCGTGGCTCAGAGCCCGCTTCTTCCGCTCGGGCGTATCCTGGGAGGAACCCTTGTCCAGTGAGCAGGTCTTCGTCTCCACCAAATTCCCTAGGGGGACATTTCTGGCAGCCCTTCTTGTTCAGCAGCTTACGGGGGTCAGGTGGACCTCTGCTGGTCACCAGCCTGAAGCCCTTTCTCCATTTCAGCTATTTTTGCAGTTGCCTAGGTGACTTTTGAACCTCATTACCCAGAACAGCAAACGGACGAGGGGTGAGAAGAGTGGCCGTCTGGGTTTGCAGCATAGTGCTGCCTTAGAGGAGTTGTGCAGTCTTCGGGTGTGTGAAACTTCACCTGGCTGATTTGTGGGAATGCCTCCACAAATTCGCTAAATTCAGTAGCTTTTTCCTTCCAAGATTCACTTACACAATGTTGAATGCTTTAAATGAATGAGCGTGAAGAGTGCTGGGCTGGAAAGTGATGATATGGGTGGTAGGGACTCCTCGGAGTAGAGGAGTAGAGTTTTACTATTATAACTGGGAGGCAAATAAAAAGGAGCTGAACGTGATCCATAATAAAAGAAGCACACACTCACAAAGCTCCGTACCAACTACATTAAAATGGAAATCATGATATTTGGAAATACGACTTAATTGGAAATCATTAAGTAATCTCATCAAACATTTTTCAGTGGGTGGCAGGGCTATGGCGGGAAAACGGCAACGGTTCTGGCACCTACTTAACTTGATTCCATGAAATTCACCCAACAGGCCTCCAGAGAAGATATTACTGCTCTGATATTACAAAGGGAAAAACAGCTATGGCGTCTCTAAAAAGCACAACGTTCTAGGACTGGAATGACTTGAAATCCACACATAAATTTCTGAGTGTTTTTTGCCATAAGGTACTTTCCACCTTACTGTAAAGCACATCCTAAAATTGTCTGCAATGCAAATGGATTATGTGCATCCAACAGGAAACAGCACAGGTTGAGAAGCTGTTACTTCATAGCTCATTGCGACCACTAGTGAAAAGTGTGGGGTCTCATCACTTTTGCCCCCACGTTTTGCCTGTTGGTTTCTCCACACTGTCAGGAGGATTTGACCAACTCCCTGTGGCTCAGGTTCGCTTATGCAGCCTGGTGGGGAAAACAGTGGGTATTGAAGACCTGCCTCTGGTGTGCCAGGAAGTTGTGCCTGCCGGCCACTCTGACTTGCGATCTTCCGCCTCAGTGTATGGCATCCTACACCTGGGTAATTAACACTGCCAGCATCATAAGAAGGTCCCTTCATCACTATTGCCACTAGTCCTTCCGACTCCTGTGCCCTGTTCCTTCTTTATTGGGACCCAAGAACGAGCAAACATAGTATTTTCAAACATCTCTCCCCCTTCCCTGGTACCACCAATATTCCACCATCCTAATTCCCTCAGAAGCATTCAGTCTCTCCATCCTGAGGTGGTGAAATCCCTCTAGGCATTTATAAGTTTACCTGGACGTAAGAAATACAAGATACCGTTGTATTAACTAAATATAGTGTTGCTAAGTTCGTACTTTTCCTTGGTTGATTTTATTTTATAAATAGGTATCACTGGCATTTTTCAAAATGCGGTAGGCACAGAGAGTATATATGATGGAATTACATCCTCCTTCCCTGCACTCAGCAACCGAGATCTTCCCCCTACGGGCACTCAAAGGTTTCATTGTCTGAAATATCAGCCCAAACGTAGTTTATGTTTAGTAAGCACCAACTGTAAATAGTCCCACCTCCAAACGGAGTGGATTTAGGTTTCACTTTTCCAAGGAAAATCCATCAAAGAATTTTTCCACGTACTTTAAAACCATCCCACGTATAGAATCCATTATTATTGATGGGGACAGGCCCGAGGGGCAGCGGCGGGGATTCCGGGGGACTGGGAGTGGGGGGTTGGGGTTACTCTTGGCTTTTTGCCCTCTCCTGCCGCCGGCTGCTCCAGTTTCTTTCGCTTTGCGGCGCGGTGGACAGGGTGAGCTCTCGGGACTGATGGCGGTTTTGGAAGAGGCCTGGGGCTAAGGACAGGCCAGGGCGGAGGGAGAGGCGGACCGCTGGCGTGGCTGGATCTGGGCGCGCTGTCGGACCTTCCACATCACCAGCTGCAGGCAGGCGTTTGCGTCCTCGCTGGAGTTGTGGCCGTCCTGGCTGTCCTGGATGATCTGTCCCAGGTAGTCGGCCGCGAGATTCCTGAGGGAGCGCTTGTAGGGGAAACCCAGGTAGTGCGGGAAGAGCACGGCCGTGTCCACCACGGTGCTGTGGATGAGCTTCAGGGCCAGCAGATCGCTCTCCAGGCTGTGCCCGATGAGGATGGTTTGGGCGCTGAAAAAGCTCAGCAGGATGGCTTGGACTTGGGGCAAGGTGATGCTCGTCTTGGCGACGTCGGCCTCGGTGACTCCGGAAAACCTGGTGTTGTAGTCCACGATCTCGTTGTCGGGCTTGACGAAGGTGTCGTACACCACTCGCATGTCGGCGTCCACCACGGTGACGCGGGTCAGCTCTAGGCCATGCGTGGTGTAGCACATCTCACAGTCCAAGGCGTAGATTCCTGGATAAGCGTCTCTGGACAACTCTTTCTTGAAGGTCTCCACAAAGCCATCGAGGCTCTCCTTGCGGCCGTCCCGCACGTGCTGCTTTGCCACCTGGCAGCCCACAGAGCCAGGAGCAGCTGCACAGCAGGTGTACTGGCTAACCCGGCCTCCAGCCACCTGGCTCGAGCGGACCCGCCCCCAGTGATAATAACACAACTGGTCGCGTACACAGCGGCCCGAGGAGGACACCAGGTACTCGGTGCCACAACGGCAGCAGACCCTGCAGGAGGAGTCGCCGGGCCCCTTCCCCTGGCCAGTGAAGAGGACGGCGCCTCCGGGCCGCTCGGGGTGCGGGAAGGGGTAGCCGTTCTCCTTGAGCTGGTCCTGGGTGAGCAGGAACTCCTGGAGGCGGCCGTACAGGGCGGCCCTGCTGAGGCCGGGCATGGAGCTGGGGGTCAGGCCCTTGAGTCTCTTGAGGGTGTTCAGGACCACGTTCAGGTACCTGTTCTTGTTGGGGCTGCAGTCGTAGGCCACCTTCTCCTCGTTCAGCGCCTTCTCCTCGGCCTCCTGCTTGGAGGCGCAGAACTTGAGACACTCTTCGGTGAACAGTTGGAGATAGCCTCGGCGGATGACGGTGGGGACTTGGCACCCAGACCTTCGGAGGATAATGGGTTTCTTCAAACTCGGTAAGGATGGACGACGGACGATTCGCTTAGAGCTGATGGTGGTGGTGGTCTTGCATGCCATCCCTGACCTGTTGCGCGTCTTCCCTGGCTGTCTGCCGACCTTGGAGCCACTGGAGCGTTGGCTGCTGCTGGCCACCCGGGTTCTCTTGGCGTCTGTGTAACCTGTGACCAAGCAAGGGCTGGAAGAGTGGGCGATCGTCTTCCTCTTCCTGGGGGCTGCGATGCGGACTCCCGAGGGCCTCTCTGACAGCCTTGGGGCGCCTGGCAAGCAGCAGGCCGATCCCCTCTGCGCAGGGAAGTAGCACGCCTCCGTCACCATCTTGATATTTTATGTACAGTATATAATATATATTTGGTGTACTTTGATATTTTATGTACAGTATATGATATATATTTGGTGTAGTTTGATATGTTTTGTACAGTATATAACATATATTTGGTGAAATTTGATATTTTTTGAGCAGTATATAATATATATTTGGTGAATTTTTATATTTTATGTACACTATATAATATATATTTGGTGAAATTTGATTTTTTACGTACAGTATGCAACATATATTTGTTGAAATTTGATATTTTATGTACAGTATATAATATATATTTGGTAAAATTTGATATTTTATGTACCGTATATGATATATATTTGGTGAAACTTGATATTTTATGTACAGTATGTAATATATATTTGATGAAGTTTGACATTTTATGTACAGTATACAATACATATATGGTGTTATTTGATATTTTCTGTACAGTATATATAATATATTTGGTGTACTTTGATATTTAACCTACAGTATATAATATATGTTCGGTGTACTTTGATATTTAATGTAGAGTATATAATATATATTTTTTGAAGTTTGATATATTATGTACAGTATATAATATATATTTGGTGAAATTTGATATTTTATGTACAGTATGTATTATATATTTCCTGAAGTTTGACATTTTATGTACAGTGTATAATATATATTTGGTGAAATTTGATATTTTATGTACACTATATAATATATATCTGGTGTACATTGATATTTTATGTGGAGTGTATAATATATATTTGGTGTACATTGATATTTTATGTGCAGTATATGATAAATATTGGTGAAATTTGATATTTTATGTACAGTGTTTAATATATATTTGGTGAAATTTGATGTTTTGTATACATTATATAATTTATATTTGGTGTACTTTGATATTTTATTTACTGTATATAATATATATTTGGTGTACTTTACTATTTTATGTACAGTATATAATGTATATTTGGTGAAGCTTGATATTTTATGTACAGCACAGAGTATGTTTATGGTGAAATTTGATATTTTATGTACAGTATTATATATATATTTTGTGTACTTTCATATTTTATGTACAGTATATAATATATATTTGGTGTACTTTGATATTTTATGTACAGTATATAATGCATATTTGGTGTACTTTGATATTTTATGTACATTATATAGTATATATTTGCTGAACTTTGATATTTTATGTGCAGTATATAATATATATTTGGTGAAATTTGAAATTTTTTGTACACTATATAATGTGTGTTTGGTGCACTCTGATAATTTATGTACAGTATTTAATATATATTTGGCGTACTTTGATATTTTATGTACAGTATATTATATATTTGGTGCCCTTTGATATTTTATGTACAGTTTATAATATATCTTTTGTGAATTTTGATATTTTATGTACAGCATATTATATATATTTGGTGAAATTTGATATTTCTTGTACACTATGTGTCATATATTTCATGAAGTTTGACATTTTATGTACAGTATACAATTTATATATGGTGTTATTTGATATTTTCTGTACAGTATATAAAATATATTTGGTGTACTTTGATATTTAACCTACAGTATATAATATATGTTCAGTGTACTTTGACATTTTATGTAGAGTATATAATATATATTTTTTGAATTTTGATATATTATGTACAGTATATAATATATATTTCACGAAACTTGATATTTTATGTACAGAATATAACATATATTTGGTGAAATTTGATATTTTATGTACAGTATGTAATACATATTTCCTGAAGTTTGACATTTTATGTACAGTGTATAATATATATTTGGTGAAATTTGATATTTTATGTACACTATATAATATATATCTGGTGTACTTTGATATTTTATGTACAGTACATAATATACTTTTCGGGTTCTTTGATATTTTATGTACGGTATATAATATATATTAGGTGTACTTCGATATTTTATGTGCAGTATATGATACATATTTAGTGAAGTGTGATATTTTAAGTAGAGTATATAATATATATTTGGTGAAATTTGATATTTTATGTACAGTATATAATATATATTTGGTATACTGTGACATTTTATGTACAGTATATATTATATATTTGGAGTACTTTCCTATTTTATGTACAGTGTATAATATATATTTGGTGTACTTTGATATTTTATGTGCAGTATATGATAAATATTTGGTGAAGTTTGATATTTTACGTGCAGTATAAAAGATGTATTTGGTGAAATTTGATATTCTATGTACAGTACATAATATATCTTTGGTGAAGTTTGATATTTTATGTACAATATATAATATATATTTGGTGAAATTTGATATTTTATGTACAGTATGTAATATATATTTCGTGAAGTTTGACTTTATATGTTCAGCATGTAAAATATATTTGGTAAAATTTGATATTTTATGTACACTATATAATATATATCTGGTGTACTTTGATATTTTATGTACAGCATATAATATATATTAGGTGTACTTTGATATTTTATGTGCAGTATATGATACATATTTGGTGAAGTTTGATATTTTATGTACAGTTTATAATACATATTTGGTGAAATTTGATATTTTATGTACAGTATATAATATATATTTGTTGTACTTTGACATTTTATGTGCAGTATATAATATATAGTTGGTGTAATTTGATATTTCATGTACAGTATATAATATATATTTGGTGTACTTTGATATTTTATGTACAGTGTATAATATATATTTCTTGTACTTTGATATTTTATGTGCAGTATATGATAAATATTTGGTTAAGTTTGATATTTTACGTGCAGTATAAAAGATGTATTTGGTGAAATTTGATATTTTATGTACAGTATATAATATATATTTGGTGTACTTTGATATTTTATCTACAGTATATAATATATATTTGGTGAAATTTGATATTTTATGTACAGTATATAGTATATATTTGGTGAAACTTTCTTTTTATGTACAGTATATAATATATATTTGGTGTACTTTGATATTTTATGTACAGTATATGATATATATTTGGTGTACTTTGATACTTTTTATACAGTATATAACATATATTTGGTGAAATTTGATATTTTATGTACAGCATATAATATATATTTGGTGAAATTAGATATTTTATGAACAGTGATTAATTAATATTTGGTGAAATTTGATATTTTATATGCAGTATATAATTTATATTTGGTGTACTTTGATATTTTATGTACAGTGTATAATATATATTTCTTGTACTTTGATATTTTATGTGCAGTATATGATAAATATTTGGTTAAGTTTGATATTTTACGTGCAGTATAAAAGATGTATTTGGTGAAATTTGATATTTTATGTACAGTATATAATATATATTTGGTGTACTTTGATATTTTATCTACAGTATATAATATATATTTGGTGAAATTTGATATTTTATGTACAGTATATAGTATATATTTGGTGAAACTTTCTTTTTATGTACAGTATATAATATATATTTGGTGTACTTTGATATTTTATGTACAGTATATGATATATATTTGGTGTACTTTGATACTTTTTATACAGTATATAACATATATTTGGTGAAATTTGATATTTTATGTACAGCATATAATATATATTTGGTGAAATTAGATATTTTATGAACAGTGATTAATTAATATTTGGTGAAATTTGATATTTTATATGCAGTATATAATTTATATTTGGTGTACTTTGATATTTTATTTACTGTATATAATATATATTTGGTGTACTTTACTATTTTATGTACAGTATATAATGTGTATTTGGTTAAGCTTGATATTTTATGTACAGTATATAATACATATTTGGTGAACTTTGATATTTTATGTACAGTATATACTATATATTTGCTGTACTATGATATTTTATGTGCAGTATAAGATATGTATTTGGTGAAGTTTGATATTTTATGTACAGTATATAATATATATTTGGTGAAATTTGATATGTTTTATACACTATATAATGTTAATTTGGTGCACTCTGACAATTTATGTACAGTATTTAATATATATTTGGCGTACTTTGATATTTTATGTAGAGTGTATAATATATATTTGGTGTACATTGATCTTTTATGTACAGTATATAATATATATTTGGTGCACTTTGATATTTTAAGTACAGTATATAATACATCTTTTGTGAAGTCTGATATTTTATGTACAGTATATAATATATATTTGGTGAAATTTCATATTTTATGTACAGTATATAATATATATTTGCTGTAGTTTGATATATTATGTACAGTATTTAATATATATTTACTGTACTTTGATATTTTACGTACAGTATATAATATATATTTGGTGTACTTTGATACTTTATGAGCAGTATATAATATGTATTTGGTGTACTTTGATATTTTAAGTGCAGTATATGATATACATTTGGTGAACTATGATATTTTATGTGCAGTATATAATATATATTTGGTGAAATTTGATATTTTATGTACAGTATATAATATATATTTGGTGAACTTTGATATTTTATGTGCAGTACATAATATATATTTGGTGTACATTGATATTTTAAGTACTGTATATAATATATATTTCGTGTACTTTCATATTTTATGTACAGTATTTAATATATATTTGGTGTAGTTTGATATTTTATGTACTGTATATAATATATATTTGGTGTACTTTGATATTTTATGTAGAGTATATAATATGTATTTTTTGAAGTTTGATATTTTATGTACAGTATATAATATATATTTGGTGAAGTTTGATATTTTATATACAGAATATAATATATATTTGGTGAAGTATGATATTTTATGTACAGTATACTATATATATGGTGTTCTCTGATATTTTCTCTACAGTATATAAAATATAGTTGGTGTACTGTGACATTTTATGTACAGTATATAATATATATCTGGTGTACTTTCATATTTTATGTACAGTATATAATACATATTTGGAGAAGTTTGATATTTTACGTACAGTATATAATATATATTTGGTGAAATTTCATATTTTATGTACAGTATATAATATATATTTAGTGTATTTGATATTTTATGAACAGTATAAAATATATATTTGGTGTACTTTGATATTTTATGTGCAATACATGGTATACCTTTGGTGAAGTTTGACATTTTATGTGCAGTATGTAATACATATTTGGTGAAATTTGATATTTAAGTACAGTATATAATATATATTTGGTGTACTTTTATATTTTATGTAGAGTATATAATTTGTATTTTTTTGAAATTTGTTATTTTATGTACAGTATCTAATATATATTGGGTGAAATTTGATATTTTATGTATAGAATAGAATATATATTTGCTGAAGTATGATAATTTATGTACAGTATACTATGTATATGGTGTACTTTGATATTTTCTGTACAGTATATAAAATATATTTGGTGTACTTTATATTTTATGTACACTGTATAATATATATTTGGTGAAGTTTGATGTTTTATGTGCAGTAAATAATATATTTTATGTGAAATTTGATATTTTATGTACAGTATATAATGTATGTTTGGTGTACTTTGATATTTTACTTACATTATATGATATATATTTGTTGAACTTTGATATTTTATGAACAGTATATAACATATATTTGGTGAAGTTTGATATTTTATGTGCAGTAAATAATATATATTATGTGAAATTTGATATTTTATGTACAGTATATAATATATATTTGTTGTACTTTGATATTTTATGTACAGTATGTAATATATATTTGGTGAAATTTGTTATTTTATGCACAGTGCTTAATATATTATTGGTGTATTTTGATATTTTATGGGCAGTATATGATATATATTTGGTGAAGTTTTATATTTTATGTACAGTATATAAAACATATTTGGTGAAATTTTGATATTTAATATACAGTATAAAATATATTTGTTGTGCTTTCATATTTTATGTATAGTATATAATATATATTTTGTGTACTTTGATATGTTATGTACAGTATATAATATATATTTGGTGAAGTTTGATATTTTATGTGCAGTATATGATACATATTTGGTGAAGTTTGATATTTTATATGCAGTATAAAATATATATTTGGTGTACTTTGATATTTTATGTACAGGAAATGACATATATTTGGTGTACTTTGATACTTTTTGTACAGTATATAACATATTTGTTGAAATTTGATATTTTATGTACAGTATATAATATATATTTGGTGAAATTTGATATTTTATGTACAGTATACAATCTATATATGGTATACTTTGATATGTTCTCTATAGTATATAAAACATATTTGGTGTACTTTGTTATATTATGCACAGTATATAATAGATATTTGGTGTACTTTGATATTTTATGTACAGTATATAATATATATTTGGTGAAGTTTGATATTTTATGTGCAATATATAATATATATTTGGTGAACTTTGATATTTTATGTGCAGTACATAATATATATTTGGTGTACATTGATATTTTAAGTACTGTATATAATATATATTTGGTGTACTTTCATATTTTATGTACAGTATTTAATATATATTTGGTGTAGTTTGATATTTTATGTACTGTATATAATATATATTTGGTGTACTTTGATATTTTATGTAGAGTATATAATATGTATTTTTTGAAGTTTGATATTTTATGTACAGTATATAATATATATTTGGTGAAGTTTGATATTTTATATACAGAATATAATATATATTTGGTGAAGTATGATATTTTATGTACAGTATACTATATATATGGTGTTCTCTGATATTTTCTCTACAGTATATAAAATATAGTTGGTGTACTGTGACATTTTATGTACAGTATATAATATATATCTGGTGTACTTTCATATTTTATGTACAGTATATAATACATATTTGGAGAAGTTTGATATTTTACGTACAGTATATAATATATATTTGGTGAAATTTCATATTTTATGTACAGTATATAATATATATTTAGTGTATTTGATATTTTATGAACAGTATAAAATATATATTTGGTGTACTTTGATATTTTATGTGCAATACATGGTATACCTTTGGTGAAGTTTGACATTTTATGTGCAGTATGTAATACATATTTGGTGAAATTTGATATTTAAGTACAGTATATAATATATATTTGGTGTACTTTTATATTTTATGTAGAGTATATAATTTGTATTTTTTTGAAATTTGTTATTTTATGTACAGTATCTAATATATATTGGGTGAAATTTGATATTTTATGTATAGAATAGAATATATATTTGCTGAAGTATGATAATTTATGTACAGTATACTATGTATATGGTGTACTTTGATATTTTCTGTACAGTATATAAAATATATTTGGTGTACTTTATATTTTATGTACACTGTATAATATATATTTGGTGAAGTTTGATGTTTTATGTGCAGTAAATAATATATTTTATGTGAACTTTGATATTTTATGTACAGTATATAATGTATGTTTGGTGTACTTTGATATTTTACTTACATTATATGATATATATTTGTTGAACTTTGATATTTTATGAACAGTATATAACATATATTTGGTGAAGTTTGATATTTTATGTGCAGTAAATAATATATATTATGTGAAATTTGATATTTTATGTACAGTATATAATATATATTTGTTGTACTTTGATATTTTATGTACAGTATGTAATATATATTTGGTGAAATTTGTTATTTTATGCACAGTGCTTAATATATTATTGGTGTATTTTGATATTTTATGGGCAGTATATGATATATATTTGGTGAAGTTTTATATTTTATGTACAGTATATAAAACATATTTGGTGAAATTTTGATATTTAATATACAGTATAAAATATATTTGTTGTGCTTTCATATTTTATGTATAGTATATAATATATATTTTGTGTACTTTGATATGTTATGTACAGTATATAATATATATTTGGTGAAGTTTGATATTTTATGTGCAGTATATGATACATATTTGGTGAAGTTTGATATTTTATATGCAGTATAAAATATATATTTGGTGTACTTTGATATTTTATGTACAGGAAATGACATATATTTGGTGTACTTTGATACTTTTTGTACAGTATATAACATATTTGTTGAAATTTGATATTTTATGTACAGTATATAATATATATTTGGTGAAATTTGATATTTTATGTACAGTATACAATCTATATATGGTATACTTTGATATGTTCTCTATAGTATATAAAACATATTTGGTGTACTTTGTTATATTATGCACAGTATATAATAGATATTTGGTGTACTTTGATATTTTATGTACAGTATATAATATATATTTGGTGAAGTTTGATATTTTATGTGCAATATATAATATATATTTGGTGAAATTTGATATTTTATGTACAGTATATAATCTATATTTGGTGTACTTTCATATTTTATGTACAGTATATAATGTATGTTTGGTGTACTTTGACATTTTATGTACATTATATGATATATATTTGTTGAAGTTTGATATGTTTCGTACAGTATATAACATATATTTGTTGAAATTTTATATTTTATATACAGTATATAATATATATTTGGTGTACTTTGATATTTTATGTACGGTATATGATATGTAATTGGTGTACTTTGATACTTTTTGTACACTATATAATATATTTTTGGTGCACTTTGATATTTTATGCACAGTATACAATACATTTTTGGTGTACTTTGATATTTTATGTACAGTATATAATATATATTAGGTGTACTTTGATAATTTATGTGCTGTATATGTTACATATTTAGTGAAGTTTGATATTTTATGTACAGTATATAATATATATTTGGTGAAATTTGATATACTTTGTACAGTATATAATATATGTTTGGTGTACTTTGATATTTTATGTACAGTATATAATATATATTTGGTGTACTTTGATATTTTATGTGCAGTATATGATACATATTTGGTGAAGTTTGATATTTTATGTGCAGTATAAAATATATATTTGGTGAAATTTGATATTTTATGTACAGTATATAATATATATTTGGTGTACTTTGATATATTATGTGCAGTTTATAATAGATATTTGGTGTCCTTTTAAATTTTATGTACAGTATATAATATATATTTGGTGAAGTTTGATATTTTATGTGCAGTAAATAATATATAATATGTGAAATTTAATATTTTATATACAGTATATAATATATATTTGGTGTACTTTGATATTTTATGTACAGTATATAAAATATATTTGGTGAAGTTTATTACTTTATATGCAGTATATAATATATATTTGGTGAAATTTGATATTTTATGTACAGTTTATAATATATATTTGGTGCAGTTTGATATTTTATTTTCAGTATTTAATATGTATTAGGTGTACTTTTATATTTTATGTACAGTATATAATATATATTTGGTGTACTTTGATATTTTATGAACAGTGTATAATATATGTTTTGTGTACTTTGATATTTTATGTGCAGTTTATGATATATATTTGGTGAAGTGTCATATTTTATGTGCAGTATATAATGTATATTTGGTGAAATTTGATATTTTAAGTATAGTATATAATATTTATTTGGTGAACTTTGATATTTTATGTGCAGTATATAATATATATTTGGTGAAATTTGATATTTTATGTACAGTATATAATATATATTTGGTGTACTTTGATATTTTATGTACAGTATATAATATATATTTGGTGAAATTTGATATTTTATGTAAAGTATATAGTATATATTTGGTGAAATTTGATATTTTATGTACAGTATATAATATATATTTGGTGTACTTTGATATTTTATGTACAGTATATAATACATATTTGGTGAAATTTGATATTTTATGTAAAGTATATAGTATATATTTGGTGAAATTTGATATTTTATGTACAGTATATAATGCATGTATGGTGTACTTTGACATTTTATGTACATTATATGATATATATTTGTTGAACTTTGATATTATTTGTACGGTATATAACATATATTTGGTGAAATTTGATATTTTATGTACAGTATATAATATATATTTTGTGTACTTTGATATTTTATGTACAGTATATTATATGTAATTAGTGTGCTTTGATACTTTTTGTACAGTGTATAATATATTTTTGGTGCACTTTGATATTTTATGTACACTATATAATATATTTTTGGTGTACTTTGATATATTATGTAGAGTATATAATATATATTTGGTGTACTTTGATATTTTATGTGCAGTATACGATATATTTGGTGAACTATGATATTTTATGTGCAGTATATAATATATATTTGGTGAAATTTGATATTTTATGGGCAGTAAATAATATATATTATGTGAAATTTGATATTTTATGTACAGCATAAAATATATATTTGGTGTACTTTGATATTTTATGTTCAGTATATAATATATATTTGATGAAATTTGAAATTTTATGTACAGTATATAGTATATATTTGGTGAAATTTGATATTTTATGTACAGAATATAATGTATGTTTGGTGTACTTTGACATTTTATGTACATTATATGATATATATTTCTTGAACTTTGATATTTTTTGTACAATGTATAACATATATTTGGTGAAATTTGATATTTTATGTACAGTAAATAATATATATTTCGTGAAATTTGAAATTTTATGTATAGAATATAATATATATTTTGTGAAGTATGATAATTTATCTACAGTATACTATATATATGGTGTAATTTGATATTTTCTGTACAGTATATAAAATATATTTGGTGTACTTTGATATTTTATGTACAGTACATAATATATATTTGGTGCAGTTTGAAATTTTAGGTGCAGTAAATAATATATATTATGTGAAATTTGATATTTTATGTACAGTATATAATATATATTTGTTGTACTTTGATATTTTATGTACACTACGTAATATATATTTGGTGAAATTTGTTATTTTATGTACAGTGCTTAATATATTATTGGTGTACTTTGATATTTTATGGGCAGTATATGATATATATTTGGTGAAGTTTGATATTTTATGTACAGTATATAAAACATATTTTGTGAAATTTTGATATTTTACGTACAGTATTAAATATATTTGTTGTACGTTGATATTTTATGTACAGTATATAATATATATTTTGTGTACTTTGATATGTTATGTACAGTATATAATATGTATTTGGTGAAGTTTGATATTTTATGTGCGGTATATAATGTATATTGTGTGAAATTTGATGTTTTATGTACAGTATATAATATACATTTGGTGTACTTTGATATTTTATGTACAGTATATGACATATATTTGGTGTACTTTGATACTTTTTGTACAGTATATAACATATTTGTTGAAATTTGATATTTTATGTACAGTATATAATATATATTTGGTGAAATTTGATATTTTATGTACAGTATACAATCTATGTATGGTGTACTTTGATATTTTCTGTATAGTATATAAAATATATTTGGTGTACTTTGTTATATTATGCACAGTATATAATAGATATTTGGTGTACTTTGATATTTTATGTACAGTATATAATATATATTTGGTGAAGTTTGGTATTTTAAGTGCAGTATATAATATATATTTGGTGAAATTTGATACTTTATGTACAGTATATAATATATATTTGGTGTACTTTGATATTTTATGTACAGTATATAATATGTATTTGGTGAAATTTGATATTTTATGTACAGTATATAGTGTATATTTGGTGAAATTTGATATTTTATGTACAGTATATAATGTATGTTTGGTGTACTTTGACATTTTATGTACATTATATGATATATATTTTTTGAAGTTTGATATTTTTTGTACAGTATATGACATATATTTGTTGAAATTTTATATTTTATGTGCAGTATATAATATATATTTGGTGTACTTTGATATTTTATGTACGGTATATGATATGTAATTGGTGTACTTTGATACTTTTTGTACAGTATGTAATATATTTTTAGTGCACTTTGATATTTTATGTACAGTATATAATATATTTTTGGTGTACTTTGATATTTTATGTACAGTATATAATATATATTAGGTGTATTTTGATATTTTATGTGCTGTATATGATACATATTTAGTGAAGTTTGATATTTTATGTACAGTATATAATGTATATTTGGTGAAATTTGATATATTTTGTACAGTATATAATATATGTTTGCTGTACTTTGATATTTTATTTACAGTATATAATATATATTTGGTGTACTTTGATTTATTATGTACAGTTTATAATAGATATTTGGTGTCCTTTGATATTTTATGTGGAGTATATAATATATATTCGGTGAGGTTTCCTATTTTATGTGCAGTAAATAATGTATATTATGTGAAATTTGATATTTTTTGTACAGTATATAATATATGTTTGGTGTACTTTGTTATTTTGTGTACAGTATATAATATATATTTGGTATACTTTGATATTTTATGTGCAGTATATGATACATATTTGGTGAAGTTTGATATTTTATGTGCAGTATAAAATATATATTTAGTGAAATTTGATATTTTATGTACAGTATATAATATATATTTGGTGTACTTTGATATATTATGTACAGTATATAATAGATATTTGGTGTCATTTGATATTTTATGTACAGTATAAAATATATATTTGGTTAAGTTTGATATTTTATGTGCAGTAAATAATATATATTATGTGAAATTTGATATTTTATGTACAGTATATAATATATATTTGGTGTACTTTGATATTTTATGTACAGTATATAATATATATTTCGTGAAATTTGATATTTTTGTACAGTATATAATGTATGTTTGGTGTACTTTGACATTTTATGTAAATTATATGATATATATTTGTTGAACTATGATATTTTTTGTACAGTATATAACATACATTTGGTGAAATTTTATATTTTATGTACAGTATATAATATATATTTGGTGTACTTTGATATTTTATGTACAGTATATGATATGTAATTGGTGTACTTTGATACTTTTTGTACAGTATATAATATATCTTTGGTGCACTTTGATATTTTATATACAGTATATAATATATTTTGGTGTAGTTTGATATTTTATGGACAGTATATAATATATATAAGGTGTACTTTGATATTTTATGTGCTGTATATGATACATATTTAGTGAAGTTTGATAATTTATGTACAGTATATAATATATATTTGGTGAAATTTGATATTTTTTGTACAGTATATAATATATGTTTGGTGTACTTTGATATTTTATGAACAGTATATAATATATATTTGGAGTACTTCGATATTTTATGTGCCGTATATGATACATATTTGTTGAAGTTTGATATTTTATGTGCAGTATAAAATATATATTTGGAGAAATTTGATATTTTATGTACAGTATATAATATATATTTGGTGTACTTTGATGTATTATGTACAGTATATAATAGATATTTGGTGTACTTTGATATTTTAAGTACAGTATATAATATATATTTCGTGAAGTTTGGTATTTTATGTGCAGTAAATAATATATATTATGTGAAATTTGATATTTTATGTACAGTATATAATATACGTTTGGTGTACTTTGATATTTTATGTACAGTATATTATATATATTTGGTGAAATTTGATACTTTATGTAAAGTATATAGTATATATTTGGTGAAATTTGATATTTTATGTACAGTATATAATGTATGTTTGGTGTACTTTGACATTTTATGTAAATTATATGATATATATTTGTTGAACTTTGATATTTTTTGTACGGTATATAACATATATTTGGTGAAATTTTATATTTTATGTACAGTACATAATATATATTTGGTGTACTTTGATATTTTATGTATAGTATATGATATGTAATTGGTGTACTTTGATACTTTTTGTACAGTATATAATATATCTTTGCTGCACTTTGATATTTTATATACAGTACATAATAAATTTTTGGAGTACTTTGATATTTTATGTACAGTATATAATATATATTTGGTGTACTTTGATATTTTATGTACAGTATATGATATATATTTGGTGTACTTTGATATTTTATGTACAGTATCTGATATATATTTGGTGTACTTTGATACTTTTTGTACAGTATATAACATATATTTGGTGAAATTTGATATTTTATGTACAGTATATAATATATATTTGGTGAAATTTGATATATTATGTATAGAATATAATATATATTTAGTGAAGTATGATAATTTATGTACTGTATACTATATATATGGTGTGCTTTGATATTTTCTGTACAGCATATAAATATATTTGGTGTACTTTGATATTTTATGTACAGTATATAATATATATTTGGTGAAATTTGATTATTTATGTGCAGTAAAAAATTTATATTAGGTGAAATTTGATATTTTATGTACAGTATATAATATATATTTGGTGTACTTTGATATTTTATGTACAGTATATAATATAAATTTGATGAAATTTGATATTTTACGTACGATATATAGTATGTATTTGGTGAAATTTGATATTTTATGTACAGTATATAATGTATGTTTGGTGTACTTTGACATTTTACTTACATTATATGATATATAATTGTTGAACTTTGATATTTTTTGTACAGTATATAACATATATTTGGTGAAATTTGATATTTTATGTACAGTATACAATATATATTTTGTGTACTTTGATATGTTATGTACAGTATATAATATATATTTGGTGAAGTTTGATATTTTATGTGCGGTATATAATGTATATTGGGTGAAATTTGATATTTTATGTACAGTATATAATATATATTTGGTGTACTTTTATATGTTATGTACAGTATATAATATATATTTGGTGTAGTTTGATACTTTTTGCACAGTATATAACATATATTTGGTAAAATTTGATATTTTATGTACAGTATATAATATATATTTGGTGAAATTTGATATTTTATGTACAGTATATAGTATATATTTGGTGAAATTTGATATTTTATGTCAAGTATATAATGTATGTTTGGTGTAATTTGACATTTTATGTACATTATATGATATATATTTGTTGAACTTTGATATTTTTTGTACAGAATATAACATATATTTGTTGAAATTTTTTATTTTATGTACTGTATATAATAGATATTTGGTGTACTTTGATATTTTATGTACAGTATATTATATATATTTGGTGTACTTTGATACTTTTGTACAGTATATAATATATTTTTGGTGTACTTTGATATTTTATGTACAGTATATAATATATTTTTGGTGTACTTTGATATTTTATGTTCAGTATATAATATATATTTGGTGAACTTTGATATTTTATGTGCAGAATATGATATATATTTGGTGAGCTATGATATTTTATGTGCAGTATATAATATATATTTGGTGAAATTTGATATTTTATGTACAGTATATAATATATATTTGGTGTAGTTTGATATTTTATGTACAGTATTTAATACATAATAGATGTACTTTGATATTTTATGTACAGTATATAATATATATTTGGTGTACTTTGATACTTTATGAGCAGTATATAATATGTATTTGGTGTACTTTGATATTTTATGTGCAGTGTATGATATATTTTTGGTGTACTTTGATATTTTCTGTACAGTATATAAAATATATTTGGTGTACTTTGTTATTTTCTGGACAGTATATAATATATATTTGGTGAAGTTTCATATTTTATGTGCAGTAAATAGTATATATTATGTGAAATTTGATATTTTATGTACAGTATATAATATATATTTGGTGTACTTTGATATTTTATGTATAGTATATAATATATATTTGGTGAAATTTGATATTTTATGTACAATATATAGTATAATGTTTGGTGAAATTTGATATTTTATGTACAGTATATAATGAAAGTTTGGTGTACTTTGACATTTTACGTACATTATATGACATGTATTTGTTGTACTTTGATATTTTTTGTACACTATATAACATATATTTGGTGAAATTTGATATTTTATGTACAGTATATAATATTTATTTTGTGTACTTTGATATGTTATGTACAGTATATAATATATATTTCGTGAAATTTGATATTTTATGTGCGGTATATAATGTATATTGGGGGAAATTTGATATTTTATGAACAGTATGAAATATATATTTGGTGTAGTTTGATATTTTATGTACAGTATATAATACATATTTGGTGTACTTTGATACTTTTTGGACAGTATATAACATTTATTTGGTGAAATTTGATATTTTTTGTACAGTATATAATATATATTTGGTGAAATTTGATATTTTATGTACAGTATACTATCTATATATGTTGAACTTTGATATTTTCTGTGCAGTATATAAAATATATTTGGTGTACTTTGATATATTATGCACAGTATATAATATATATTTGGTGTAATTTGATATTATATGTACAGTATATAATATATATTTGGTGAAATTTGATAATTTATGTGCAGTAAAAAATTATTATTAGGTGAAATTTGATATTTTATGTACAGTATATAATATATATTTGGTGTACTTTGATATTTTATGTACAGTATATAATATATATTTGATGAAATTTGATATTTTATGTACGGTATATAGTATGTATTTGGTGAAATTTGATATTTTATGTACAGTATATAATGTATGTTTGGTGTACTTTGACGTTTTACTTACATTATATGATATATAATTGTTGAACTTTGATATTTTTTGTACAGTATATAACATATATTTGTTGAAATTTTATATTTTATGTACTGTATATAATAGATATTTGGTGTACTTTGATATTTTATGTACAGTATATAACATATATTTGGTGAAATTTGATATTTTATGTACAGTATACAATATATATTTTGTGTACTTTGATATGTTATGTACAGTATATAATATATATTTGGTGAAGTTTGATATTTTATGTGCGGTATATAATGTATATTGGGTGAAATTTGATATTTTATGTACAGTATATAATATATATTTGGTGTACTTTTATATGTTATGTACAGTATATAATATATATTTGGTGTAGTTTGATACTTTTTGCACAGTATATAACATATATTTGGTAAAATTTGATATTTTATGTACAGTATATAATATATATTTGGTGAAATTTGATATTTTATGTACAGTATATAGTATATATTTGGTGAAATTTGATATTTTATGTCAAGTATATAATGTATGTTTGGTGTACTTTGACATTTTATGTACATTATATGATATATATTTGTTGAACTTTGATATTTTTTGTACAGAATATAACATATATTTGTTGAAATTTTTTATTTTATGTACTGTATATAATAGATATTTGGTGTACTTTGATATTTTATGTACAGTATATTATATATATTTGGTGTACTTTGATACTTTTGTACAGTATATAATATATTTTTGGTGTACTTTGATATTTTATGTACAGTATATATTTTTGGTGTACTTTGATATTTTATGTTCAGTATATAATATATATTTGGTGAACTTTGATATTTTATGTGCAGAATATGATATATATTTGGTGAGCTATGATATTTTATGTGCAGTATATAATATATATTTGGTGAAATTTGATATTTTATGTACAGTATATAATATATATTTGGTGTAGTTTGATATTTTATGTACAGTATTTAATACATAATAGATGTACTTTGATATTTTATGTACAGTATATAATATATATTTGGTGTACTTTGATACTTTATGAGCAGTATATAATATGTATTTGGTGTACTTTGATATTTTATGTGCAGTGTATGATATATTTTTGGTGTACTTTGATATTTTCTGTACAGTATATAAAATATATTTGGTGTACTTTGTTATTTTCTGGACAGTATATAATATATATTTGGTGAAGTTTCATATTTTATGTGCAGTAAATAGTATATATTATGTGAAATTTGATATTTTATGTACAGTATATAATATATATTTGGTGTACTTTGATATTTTATGTATAGTATATAATATATATTTGGTGAAATTTGATATTTTATGTACAATATATAGTATAATGTTTGGTGAAATTTGATATTTTATGTACAGTATATAATGAAAGTTTGGTGTACTTTGACATTTTACGTACATTATATGACATGTATTTGTTGTACTTTGATATTTTTTGTACACTATATAACATATATTTGGTGAAATTTGATATTTTATGTACAGTATATAATATATATTTTGTGTACTTTGATATGTTATGTACAGTATATAATATATATTTCGTGAAATTTGATATTTTATGTGCGGTATATAATGTATATTGGGGGAAATTTGATATTTTATGAACAGTATGAAATATATATTTGGTGTAGTTTGATATTTTATGTACAGTATATAATACATATTTGGTGTACTTTGATACTTTTTGGACAGTATATAACATTTATTTGGTGAAATTTGATATTTTTTGTACAGTATATAATATATATTTGGTGAAATTTGATATTTTATGTACAGTATACTATCTATATATGTTGAACTTTGATATTTTCTGTGCAGTATATAAAATATATTTGGTGTACTTTGATATATTATGCACAGTATATAATATATATTTGGTGTAATTTGATATTATATGTACAGTATATAATATATATTTGGTGAAATTTGATAATTTATGTGCAGTAAAAAATTATTATTAGGTGAAATTTGATATTTTATGTACAGTATATAATATATATTTGGTGTACTTTGATATTTTATGTACAGTATATAATATATATTTGATGAAATTTGATATTTTATGTACGGTATATAGTATGTATTTGGTGAAATTTGATATTTTATGTACAGTATATAATGTATGTTTGGTGTACTTTGACGTTTTACTTACATTATATGATATATAATTGTTGAACTTTGATATTTTTTGTACAGTATATAACATATATTTGTTGAAATTTTATATTTTATGTACTGTATATAATAGATATTTGGTGTACTTTGACATTTTATGTACAGTATATGATATATATTTGGTGTAGTTTGATACTTTTTGTACAGTATATAACATATATTTGGTAAAATTTGATATGTTATGTACAGTATATAATATATATTTGGTGAAATTTGATATTTTATGTACAGTATATAGTATATATTTGGTGAAATTTGATATTTTATGTACAGTATATAATATATATTTGGTGAAATTTGATATTATATGTACAGTATATAGTATATATTTGGTGAAATTTGATATTTTATGTCAAGTATATAATGTATGTTTGGTGTAATTTGACATTTTAAGTACATTATATGATATATATTTGTTGAACTTTGATATTTTTTGTACAGTATATAACATATATTTGTTGAAATTTTATATTTTATGTACTGTATATAATAGATATTTGGTGTACTTTGATATTTTATGTTCAGTATATGATATATATTTGGTGTACTTTGATTCTTTTGTACAGTATATAATATATTTTTTATGTACTTTGATATTTTATGTACAGTATATAATATATTTTTGGAGTACTTTGATATTTTATGTACAGTATATAATATATATTTGGTGAACTTTGATATTTTATGTGCAGAATACGGTATATATTTGGTGAATTATGATATTTTATGTGCAGTATATAATATATATTTGGTGAAATTTGATATTTTATGTACAGTATATAATATATATTTGGTGTAGTTTGATATTTTATGTACAGTATTTAATATATATTAGATGTACTTTGATATTTTATGTACAGTATATAATATATATTTGGTGTACTTTGATACTTTATGAGCAGTATATAATATATATTTGGTTAACTTTGATATTTTACGTGCAGTATATGATATATTTTTGGTGTACTTTGATATTTTCTGTACAGTATATAAAATATATTTGGTGTACTTTGATATTTTCTGTACAGTATATAATATATATTTGGTGAAGTTTGATATTTTATGTGCAGTAAATAGTATATATTATGTGAAATTTGATATTTTATGTGCAGTATATAATATATATTTGGTGTACTTTGATATTTTATGTACAGTATATAATATATATTTGGTGAAATTTGATATTTTATGTACAATATATAGTATAATGTTTGGTGAAATTTGATATTTTATGTACAGTATATAATGAAAGTTTGGTGTACTTTGACATTTTATGTACATTATATGACATGTATTTGTTGTACTTTGATATTTTTTGTACACTCTATAACATATATTTGGTGAAATTTGATATTTTATGTACAGTATATAATATATATTTTGTGTACTTTGATATGTTATGTACAGTATATAATATATATTTGGTGAAATTTGATATTTTATGTGCGGTATATAATGTATATTGGGTGAAATTTGATATTTTATGTACAGTATATAATATATATTTGGTGTAGTTTGATATTTTATGTACAGTATATAATACATATTTGGTGTACTTTGATACTTTTTGTACAGTATATAACATTTATTTGGTGAAATTTGATATTTTTTGTACAGTATATAATATATATTTGGTGAAATTTGATATTTTATGTACAGTATACTATCTATATATGTTGAACTTTGATATTTTCTGTGCAGTATATAAAATATATTTGGTGTACTTTGATATATTATGCACAGTATATAATAGATATTTGGTGTAATTTGATATTATATGTACAGTATATAATATATATTTGGTGAAGATTGATATTTTATGGGCAGTATATAATATATATTTGGTGAAATTTGATATTTTATGTACAGTATATAATATATATTTGGTGTAATTTGATATTTCATGTACAGTATATAATATATATTTGGTGAAATTTGATATTTTATGTACAGTATATAATGTAGGTTTGGAGTATTTTGATATTGTATGTACAGTATATAATATATAATTGGTGTACTTTGATATTTTAAGTGCAGTATATGATACTTATTTGGTGAAGTTTGATATTTTTTGTGCAGTATAAAATATATATTTGGTGTAATTTGATATTTTATGTACAGTATATAATACATATTTGGTGTACTTTGATATTTTATGTACAGTATATAATATATATTTGGTGAAATTTGATATTTTATGTACAGTATATAGTATATATTTGGTGAAATTTTATATTTTATGTACAGTATATATTATTTATTTTTTGTACTTTGATATTTTATGTACAGTACATGATATATATTTGGTGTATTTTCATACATTTTGTACAGTATATAACATATATTTTGTGAAATTTGATATTTTATGTACATTATATTATATATATTTGGTGAAATTTGATATTTTATGTACAGTATATAGTATACATTTGGTGAAATTTGATATTTTTTGTACAGTATATAATATAAATTTGGTGTACTTTGACATTTTATGTACATTATGTGATATATATTTGTTGAACTTTGATATTTTCTGTGCAGTATATAAAATATATTTGGTGTACTTTGATATATTATGCACAGTATATAATAGATATTTGGTGTAATTTGATATTATATGTACAGTATATAATATATATTTGGTGAAGATTGATATTTTATGGGCAGTATATAATATATATTTGGTGAAATTTGATATTTTATGTACAGTATATAATATATATTTGGTGTAATTTGATATTTCATGTACAGTATATAATATATATTTGGTGAAATTTGATATTTTATGTACAGTATATAATGTAGGTTTGGAGTATTTTGATATTGTATGTACAGTATATAATATATAATTGGTGTACTTTGATATTTTAAGTGCAGTATATGATACTTATTTGGTGAAGTTTGATATTTTTTGTGCAGTATAAAATATATATTTGGTGTAATTTGATATTTTATGTACAGTATATAATACATATTTGGTGTACTTTGATATTTTATGTACAGTATATAATATATATTTGGTGAAATTTGATATTTTATGTACAGTATATAGTATATATTTGGTGAAATTTTATATTTTATGTACAGTATATATTATTTATTTTTTGTACTTTGATATTTTATGTACAGTACATGATATATATTTGGTGTATTTTCATACATTTTGTACAGTATATAACATATATTTTGTGAAATTTGATATTTTATGTACATTATATTATATATATTTGGTGAAATTTGATATTTTATGTACAGTATATAGTATACATTTGGTGAAATTTGATATTTTTTGTACAGTATATAATATAAATTTGGTGTACTTTGACATTTTATGTACATTATGTGATATATATTTGTTGAACTTTGATATTTTTTGTACAGTATATAACATATATTTGGTGAAATTTGATATTTTATGTACAGTTTACAATATATATTTGGTGTACTTTGATATTTTATGTCCAATATATAATATATATTTGGTGAAATTGGTATTTAATGTACTGTATATAATATATATTTGGTGTACTTTGATATTTTATGTACAGTATATAACATATATTTGGTGAAACTTGATATTTTAGGTACAGTATAAAATACATATTTGGTGAATTTTGATATTTTATGTAGAGTATATAATATGTATTTTTTGAAGTTTGATATTTTATGTACACTATATAATATATATTTGGTGAAATTTGATATTTTATGTACAGAATATAATATATATTTGGTGAAGTACGATAATTTATGCACAGTATTCTATATATGGTGTACTTTGATATTTTCTGTACGGTATATAAAATATATTTGGTGTACTTAGATATTTTATGTACAGTATATAGTATATATTTGGTGAAGTTTGATATTTTATGTGCAGTATATAATATATATTTGGTGAAATTTGATATTTTATGTACAGTATATAATATATATTTGGTGTAGTTTGATATTTTATGTACAGTATATAATACATATTTGGTGTACTTTGATACTTTTTGGACAGTATATAACATTTATTTGGTGAAATTTGATATTTTTTGTACAGTATATAATATATATTTGGTGAAATTTGATATTTTATGTACAGTATACTATCTATATATGTTGAACTTTGATATTTTCTGTGCAGTATATAAAATATATTTGGTGTACTTTGATATATTATGCACAGTATATAATAGATATTTGGTGTAATTTGATATTATATGTACAGTATATAATATATATTTGGTGAAGATTGATATTTTATGGGCAGTATATAATATATACTTGGTGAAATTTGATATTTTATGTACAGTATATAGTATATATTTGGTGAAATTTGATATTTTATGTACAGTATATAATATATATTTGGTGAAATTTGATATTTTATGTACAGTATATATTATATATTTGGTGAAATTTGATATATTATGTCAAGTATATAATGTATGTTTGGTGTAATTTGACATTTTATGTACATTATATGATATATATTTGTTGAACTTTGATATTTTTTGTACAGTATATAACATATATTTGTTGAAATTTTATATTTTATGTACTGTATATAATAGATATTTGGTGTACTTTGATATTTTATGTACAGTATATGATATATATTTGGTGTACTTTGATTCTTTTGTACAGTATATAATATATTTTTGGTGTACTTTGATATTTTATGTACAGTATATAATATATTTTTGGTGTACTTTGATATTTTATGTTCAGTATATAATATATATTTGGTGAACTTTGATATTTTATGTGCAGAATATGATATATATTTGGTGAACTATGATATTTTATGTGCAGTATATAATATATATTTGGTGAAATTTGATATTTTATGTACAGTATATAATATATATTTGGTGTAGTTTGATATTTTATGTACAGTATTTAATACATAATAGATGTACTTTGATATTTTATGTACAGTATATAATATATATTTGGTGTACTTTGATACTTTATGAGCAGTATATAATATGTATTTGGTGTACTTTGATATTTTATGTGCAGTGTATGATATATTTTTGGTGTACTTTGATATTTTCTGTACAGTATATAAAATATATTTGGTGTACTTTGTTATTTTCTGGACAGTATATAATATATATTTGGTGAAGTTTCATATTTTATGTGCAGTAAATAGTATATATTATGTGAAATTTGATATTTTATGTACAGTATATAATATATATTTGGTGTACTTTGATATTTTATGTATAGTATATAATATATATTTGGTGAAATTTGATATTTTATGTACAATATATAGTATAATGTTTGGTGAAATTTGATATTTTATGTACAGTATATAATGAAAGTTTGGTGTACTTTGACATTTTACGTACATTATATGACATGTATTTGTTGTACTTTGATATTTTTTGTACACTATATAACATATATTTGGTGAAATTTGATATTTTATGTACAGTATATAATATTTATTTTGTGTACTTTGATATGTTATGTACAGTATATAATATATATTTCGTGAAATTTGATATTTTATGTGCGGTATATAATGTATATTGGGGGAAATTTGATATTTTATGAACAGTATGAAATATATATTTGGTGTAGTTTGATATTTTATGTACAGTATATAATACATATTTGGTGTACTTTGATACTTTTTGGACAGTATATAACATTTATTTGGTGAAATTTGATATTTTTTGTACAGTATATAATATATATTTGGTGAAATTTGATATTTTATGTACAGTATACTATCTATATATGTTGAACTTTGATATTTTCTGTGCAGTATATAAAATATATTTGGTGTACTTTGATATATTATGCACAGTATATAATATATATTTGGTGTAATTTGATATTATATGTACAGTATATAATATATATTTGGTGAAATTTGATAATTTATGTGCAGTGAAAAATTATTATTAGGTGAAATTTGATATTTTATGTACAGTATATAATATATATTTGGTGTACTTTGATATTTTATGTACAGTATATAATATATATTTGATGAAATTTGATATTTTATGTACGGTATATAGTATGTATTTGGTGAAATTTGATATTTTATGTACAGTATATAATGTATGTTTGGTGTACTTTGACGTTTTACTTACATTATATGATATATAATTGTTGAACTTTGATATTTTTTGTACAGTATATAACATATATTTGTTGAAATTTTATATTTTATGTACTGTATATAATAGATATTTGGTGTACTTTGATATTTTATGTACAGTATATGATATATATTTGGTGTAGTTTGATACTTTTTGTACAGTATATAACATATATTTGGTAAAATTTGATATGTTATGTACAGTATATAATATATATTTGGTGAAATTTGATATTTTATGTACAGTATATAGTATATATTTGGTGAAATTTGATATTTTATGTACAGTATATAATATATATTTGGTGAAATTTGATATTTTATGTACAGTATATAGTATATATTTGGTGAAATTTGATATTTTATGTCAAGTATATAATGTATGTTTGGTGTAATTTGACATTTTATGTACATTATATGATATATATTTGTTGAACTTTGATATTTTTTGTACAGTATATAACATATATTTGTTGAAATTTTATATTTTATGTATTGTATATAATAGATATTTGGTGTACTTTGATATTTTAAGTACAGTATATGATATATATTTGGTGTACTTTGATTCTTTTGTACAGTATATAATATATTTTTTATGTACTTTGATATTTTATGTACAGTATATAATATATTTTTGGAGTACTTTGATATTTTATGTACAGTATATAATATATATTTGGTGAACTTTGATATTTTATGTGCAGAATACGGTATATATTTGGTGAATTATGATATTTTATGTGCAGTATATAATATATATTTGGTGAAATTTGATATTTTATGTACAGTATATAATATATATTTGGTGTAGTTTGATATTTTATGTACAGTATTTAATATATATTAGATGTACTTTGATATTTTATGTACAGTATATAATATATATTTGGTGTACTTTGATACTTTATGAGCAGTATATAATATATATTTGGTTAACTTTGATATTTTACGTGCAGTATATGATATATTTTTGGTGTACTTTGATATTTTCTGTACAGTATATAAAATATATTTGGTGTACTTTGATATTTTCTGTACAGTATATAATATATATTTGGTGAAGTTTGATATTTTATGTGCAGTAAATAGTATATATTATGTGAAATTTGATATTTTATGTGCAGTATATAATATATATTTGGTGTACTTTGATATTTTATGTACAGTATATAATATATATTTGGTGAAATTTGATATTTTATGTACAATATATAGTATAATGTTTGGTGAAATTTGATATTTTATGTACAGTATATAATGAAAGTTTGGTGTACTTTGACATTTTATGTACATTATATGACATGTATTTGTTGTACTTTGATATTTTTTGTACACTCTATAACATATATTTGGTGAAATTTGATATTTTATGTACAGTATATAATATATATTTTGTGTACTTTGATATGTTATGTACAGTATATAATATATATTTGGTGAAGTTTGATATTTTATGTGCGGTATATAATGTATATTGGGTGAAATTTGATATTTTATGTACAGTATATAATATATAATTGGTGTAGTTTGATATTTTATGTACAGTATATAATACATATTTGGTGTACTTTGATACTTTTTGTACAGTATATAACATTTATTTGGTGAAATTTGATATTTTTTGTACAGTATATAATATATATTTGGTGAAATTTGATATTTTATGTACAGTATACTATCTATATATGTTGAACTTTGATATTTTCTGTGCAGTATATAAAATATATTTGGTGTACTTTGATATATTATGCACAGTATATAATAGATATTTGGTGTAATTTGATATTATATGTACAGTATATAATATATATTTGGTGAAGATTGATATTTTATGGGCAGTATATAATATATATTTGGTGAAATTTGATATTTTATGTACAGTATATAATATATATTTGGTGTAATTTGATATTTCATGTACAGTATATAATATATATTTGGTGAAATTTGATATTTTATGTACAGTATATAATGTAGGTTTGGAGTATTTTGATATTGTATGTACAGTATATAATATATATTTGGTGTACTTTGATATTTTAAGTGCAGTATATGATACTTATTTGGTGAAGTTTGATATTTTTTGTGCAGTATAAAATATATATTTGGTGTAATTTGATATTTTATGTACAGTATATAATACATATTTGGTGTACTTTGATATTTTATGTACAGTATATAATATATATTTGGTGAAATTTGATATTTTATGTACAGTATATAGTATATATTTGGTGAAATTTTATATTTTATGTACAGTATATATTATTTATTTTTTGTACTTTGATATTTTATGTACAGTATATGATATATATTTGGTGTATTTTCATACATTTTGTACAGTATATAACATATATTTTGTGAAATTTGATATTTTATGTACATTATATTATATATATTTGGTGAAATTTGATATTTTATGTACAGTATATAGTATACATTTGGTGAAATTTGATATTTTTTGTACAGTATATAATATAAATTTGGTGTACTTTGACATTTTATGTACATTATATGATATATATTTGTTGAACTTTGATATTTTTTGTACAGTATATAACATATATTTGGTGAAATTTGACATTTTATGTACAGTTTACAATATATATTTGGTGTACTTTGATATTTTATGTCCAATATATAATATATATTTGGTGAAATTGGTATTTAATGTACTGTATATAATATATATTTGGTGTACTTTGATATTTTATGTATAGTATATAACATATATTTGGTGAAACTTGATATTTTAGGTACAGTATAAAATACATATTTGGTGAATTTTGATATTTTATGTAGAGTATATAATATGTATTTTTTGAAGTTTGATATTTTATGTACACTATATAATATATATTTGGTGAAATTTGATATTTTAAGTACAGAATATAATATATATTTGGTGAAGTACGATAATTTATGCACAGTATTCTATATATGGTGTACTTTGATATTTTCTGTACGGTATATAAAATATATTTGGTGTACTTAGATATTTTATGTACAGTATATAGTATATATTTGGTGAAGTTTGATATTTTATGTGCAGTATATAATATATATTTGGTGAAATTTGATATTTTATGTACAGTATATAATATATATTTGGTGTAGTTTGATATTTTATGTACAGTATATAATACATATTTGGTGTACTTTGATACTTTTTGGACAGTATATAACATTTATTTGGTGAAATTTGATATTTTTTGTACAGTATATAATATATATTTGGTGAAATTTGATATTTTATGTACAGTATACTATCTATATATGTTGAACTTTGATATTTTCTGTGCAGTATATAAAATATATTTGGTGTACTTTGATATATTATGCACAGTATATAATAGATATTTGGTGTAATTTGATATTATATGTACAGTATATAATATATATTTGGTGAAGATTGATATTTTATGGGCAGTATATAATATATATTTGGTGAAATTTGATATTTTATGTACAGTATATAGTATATATTTGGTGAAATTTGATATTTTATGTACAGTATATAATATATATTTGGTGAAATTTGATATTTTATGTACAGTATATAGTATATATTTGGTGAAATTTGATATTTTATGTCAAGTATATAATGTATGTTTGGTGTAATTTGACATTTTATGTACATTATATGATATATATTTGTTGAACTTTGATATTTTTTGTACAGTATATAACATATATTTGTTGAAATTTTATATTTTATGTACTGTATATAATAGATATTTGGTGTACTTTGATATTTTATGTACAGTATATGATATATATTTGGTGTACTTTGATTCTTTTGTACAGTATATAATATATTTTTGGTGTACTTTGATATTTTATGTACAGTATATAATATATTTTTGGTGTACTTTGATATTTTATGTTCAGTATATAATATATATTTGGTGAACTTTGATATTTTATGTGCAGAATATGATATATATTTGGTGAACTATGATATTTTATGTGCAGTATATAATATATATTTGGTGAAATTTGATATTTTATGTACAGTATATAATATATATTTGGTGTAGTTTGATATTTTATGTACAGTATTTAATACATAATAGATGTACTTTGATATTTTATGTACAGTATATAATATATATTTGGTGTACTTTGATACTTTATGAGCAGTATATAATATGTATTTGGTGTACTTTGATATTTTATGTGCAGTGTATGATATATTTTTGGTGTACTTTGATATTTTCTGTACAGTATATAAAATATATTTGGTGTACTTTGTTATTTTCTGGACAGTATATAATATATATTTGGTGAAGTTTCATATTTTATGTGCAGTAAATAGTATATATTATGTGAAATTTGATATTTTATGTACAGTATATAATATATATTTGGTGTACTTTGATATTTTATGTATAGTATATAATATATATTTGGTGAAATTTGATATTTTATGTACAATATATAGTATAATGTTTGGTGAAATTTGATATTTTATGTACAGTATATAATGAAAGTTTGGTGTACTTTGACATTTTACGTACATTATATGACATGTATTTGTTGTACTTTGATATTTTTTGTACACTATATAACATATATTTGGTGAAATTTGATATTTTATGTACAGTATATAATATATATTTTGTGTACTTTGATATGTTATGTACAGTATATAATATATATTTCGTGAAATTTGATATTTTATGTGCGGTATATAATGTATATTGGGGGAAATTTGATATTTTATGAACAGTATGAAATATATATTTGGTGTAGTTTGATATTTTATGTACAGTATATAATACATATTTGGTGTACTTTGATACTTTTTGGACAGTATATAACATTTATTTGGTGAAATTTGATATTTTTTGTACAGTATATAATATATATTTGGTGAAATTTGATATTTTATGTACAGTATACTATCTATATATGTTGAACTTTGATATTTTCTGTGCAGTATATAAAATATATTTGGTGTACTTTGATATATTATGCACAGTATATAATATATATTTGGTGTAATTTGATATTATATGTACAGTATATAATATATATTTGGTGAAATTTGATAATTTATGTGCAGTGAAAAATTATTATTAGGTGAAATTTGATATTTTATGTACAGTATATAATATATATTTGGTGTACTTTGATATTTTATGTACAGTATATAATATATATTTGATGAAATTTGATATTTTATGTACGGTATATAGTATGTATTTGGTGAAATTTGATATTTTATGTACAGTATATAATGTATGTTTGGTGTACTTTGACGTTTTACTTACATTATATGATATATAATTGTTGAACTTTGATATTTTTTGTACAGTATATAACATATATTTGTTGAAATTTTATATTTTATGTACTGTATATAATAGATATTTGGTGTACTTTGATATTTTATGTACAGTATATGATATATATTTGGTGTAGTTTGATACTTTTTGTACAGTATATAACATATATTTGGTAAAATTTGATATGTTATGTACAGTATATAATATATATTTGGTGAAATTTGATATTTTATGTACAGTATATAGTATATATTTGGTGAAATTTGATATTTTATGTACAGTATATAATATATATTTGGTGAAATTCGATATTTTATGTACAGTATATAGTATATATTTGGTGAAATTTGATATTTTATGTCAAGTATATAATGTATGTTTGGTGTACTTTGACATTTTATGTACATTATATGATATATATTTGTTGAACTTTGATATTTTTTGTACAGTATATAACATATATTTGTTGAAATTTTATATTTTATGTACTGTATATAATAGATATTTGGTGTACTTTGATATTTTATGTACAGTATATGATATATATTTGGTGTACTTTGATTCTTTTGTACAGTATGTAATATATTTTTTATTTACTTTGATATTTTATGTACAGTATATAATATATTTTTGGAGTACTTTGATATTTTATGTACAGTATATAATATATATTTGGTGAACTTTGATATTTTATGTGCAGAATATGGTATATATTTGGTGAATTATGATATTTTATGTGCAGTATATAATATATATTTGGTGAAATTTGATATTTTATGTACAGTATATAATATATATTTGGTGTAGTTTGATATTTTATGTACAGTATTTAATATATATTAGATGTACTTTGATATTTTATGTACAGTATATAATATATATTTGGTGTACTTTGATACTTTATGAGCAGTATATAATATATATTTGGTGAACTTTGATATTTTACGTGCAGTATATGATATATTTTTGGTGTACTTTGATATTTTCTGTACAGTATATAAAATATATTTGGTGTACTTTGATATTTTCTGTACAGTATATAATATATATTTGGTGAAGTTTGATATTTTATGTGCAGTAAATAGTATATATTATGTGAAATTTGATATTTTATGTACAATATATAGTATTATGTTTGGTGAAATTTGATATTTTATGTACAGTATATAATGAAAGTTTGGTGTACTTTGACATTTTATGTACATTATATGACATGTATTTGTTGTACTTTGATATTTTTTGTACACTCTATAACATATATTTGGTGAAATTTGATATTTTATGTACAGTATATAATATATATTTTGTGTACTTTGATATGTTATGTACAGTATATAATATATATTTGGTGAAGTTTGATATTTTATGTGCGGTATATAATGTATATTGGGTGAAATTTGATATTTTATGTACAGTATATAATATATATTTGGTGTAGTTTGATATTTTATGTACAGTATATAATATGTATTTGGTGTACTTTGATACTTTTTGTACAGTATATAACATTTATTTGGTGAAATTTGATATTTTTTGTACAGTATATAATATATATTTGGTGAAATTTGATATTTTATGTACAGTATACTATCTATATATGTGGAACTTTGATATTTTCTGTACAGTATATAAAATATATTTGGTGTACTTTGATATATTATGCACAGTATATAATAGATATTTGGTGTAATTTGATATTATATGTACAGTATATAATATATATTTGGTGAAGATTGATATTTTATGGGCAGTATGTAATATATATTTGGTGAAATTTGATATTTTATGTACAGTATATAATATATATTTGGTGTAATTTGATATTTCATGTACAGTATATAATATATATTTGGTGAAATTTGATATTTTATGTACAGTATATAATGTAGGTTTGGAGTATTTTGATATTGTATGTACAGTATATAATATATATTTGGTGTACTTTGATATTTTAAGTGCAGTATATGATACTTATTTGGTGAAGTTTGATACTTTTTGTGCAGTATAAAATATATATTTGGTGTAATTTGATATTTTATGTACAGTATATAATACATATTTGGTGTACTTTGATATTTTATGTACAGTATATAATATATATTTGGTGAAATTTGATATTTTATGTACAGTATATAGTATATATTTGGTGTACTTTGATGTTTTATGTACAGTATTTAATATATATTAGGTGTACTTTGATATTTTATGTACAGTATATAATATATATTTGGTGTACTTTGATACTTTATGAGCAGTATATAATATATATTTGGTGTACTTTGATATTTTACGTGCAGTATATGATATACATTTGGTGAACTATGATATTTTATGTGCAGTATATAATATATATTTTTTGAAATTTGATATTTTTTGTACAGAATATAATATATATTTGGTGAACTTTGATATTTTATGTACAGTATATAATATATATTTTGAGTACATTGATATTTTATGTACAGTATATAATATATATTTGGTGTACTTTGATATTTTATGTACAGTATATGATATGTAATTGGTGTACTTTGATACTTTTTGTACAGTATATAATATATTTTTGGTGCACTTTGATATTTTATGTACAGTATATAATATATTTTTGGTGTACTTTGATATTTTATGTACAGTATATAATATATATTAGGTGTACTTTGATATTTTATGTGCTGTATATGATACATATTTAGTGAATTTTGATATTTTATGTACGGTATATAACATATATTTGGTGAAATTTGATATTTTTCGTACAGTATATAATATATGTTTGGTGTACTTTGATATTTTATGTACAGTATATGATACATATTTGGTTAAGTTTGATATTTTATGTGCAGTATAAAATATATATTTGGTGAAATTTGATATTTTATGTACAGTACATAATATATATTTGGTGTACTTTGATATATTATGTACAGTATATAATAGATATTTGGTGTACTTTGATATTTTATGAACAGTATATAATGTATATTTGGTGAAATTTGATATTTTATGTACAGTGCTTAATATATTTTTGGTGTACTTTGATATTTTATGGGCAGTATATAATATGTATTTGGTGTACTTTTATATTTTATGTGCAGTATATATTATATATTTGGTTAAGTTTGATATGTTATATGCAGTATATAACATATATTTGGCGAAATTTGATATTTTATGTACAGTATATAATGTATGTTTGGTGTACTTTGATATTTTATGTACATTATATGATATATATTTGTTGAACTTTGATATTTTTTGTAAGGTATATAACATATATTTGGTGAAATTTGATATTTTATGTACAGTATATTATATATATTTGGTGTACCTTGATATTTTATGTACAGTACATGGTATGTAATTGGTGTACTTTGATAATTTTGGTACAGTATATAATATATTTTTGGTGCACTTTGATATTTTATGTACAGTATATAATATATTTTTGGTGTACTTTGACATTTTATGTACAGTATATAATATACATTAGGTGTACTTGATATTTTATGTGCTGTTTATGATACATATTTAGTGAAGTTTGATATTTTATGTACAGTATATAATATATATTTGGTGAAATTTGATATTTTTTATACAGTATATAATATCTGTTTGGTGTATTTTGATATTTTACGTACAGTATATAATATATATTTGGTGTACTTTGATATTTTATGTGCAGTATATGATACATATTTGGTGAAGTTTGATATTTTATGTGCAGTAAAAAATATATATTTGCTGAAATTTGATATTTTATGCACAGTATATGGTATATATTTGGTGTATTTTGATATGTTATGTACAGTATATAAAATATATTTGGTGTACTTTGATATTTTATGTACAGTATATAATATATATTTGGTGAAGTTTGATATTTTATGTGCAGTATAAAATATATATTTGGTGAAATTTGATATTTTATGTACAGTATATAATATATATTTGGTGTATTTGATATATTATGTACAGTATATAAAATATATTTGGTGTACTTTGATATTTTATGTACAGTATATAATATATATTTGGTGAAGTTTGATGTTTTATGTGCAGTAAATAATATATATTACGTGAAATTTTATATTTTATGTACGGTATATAATATGTATTTGGTGCACTTTGATATTTTATGTACAGTATATAAAATATTTTTGGTGTACTTTGATATTTTATGTACAGTATATAATATATATTAGGTGTACTTTGATATTTTATGTACTGTATATGATACATATTTAGTGAATATTGATATTTTATGTACAGTATATAATATATATTTGATGAAATTTGATATATTTTGTACAGTATATAATATATGTTTGGTGTACTTTGATATTTTATGTACATTATATAATATATATTTGGTGAAATTTGATATTTTATGTACAGTATATAGTATATATTTGGTGAAATTTGATATTTTATGTACAGTATATATTATTTATTTTTTGTACTTTGATATTTTATGTACAGTATATGATATATATTTGGTGTATTTTCATACATTTTGTACAGTATATAACATATATTTTGTGAAATTTGATATTTTATGTACATTATATTATATATATTTGGTGAAATTTGATATTTTATGTACAGTATATAGTATATATTTGGTGAAATTTGATATTTTTTGTACAGTATATAATATAAATTTGGTGTACTTTGACATTTTATGTACATTATATGATATATATTTGTTGAACTTTGATATTTTTTGTACAGTATATAACATATATTTGGGGAAATTTGATATTTTATGTACAGTTTACAATATATATTTGGTGTACTTTGATATTTTATGTCCAATATATAATATATATTTGGTGAAATTGGTATTTAATGTACTGTATATAATATATATTTGGTGTACTTTGATATTTTATGTACAGTATATAACATATATTTGGTGAAACTTGATATTTTAGGTACAGTATAAAATACATATTTGGTGTACTTTGATATTTTATGTAGAGTATATAATATGTATTTTTTGAAGTTTGATAGTTTATGTACACTATATAATATATATTTGGTGAAATTTGATATTTTATGTACAGAATATAATATATATTTGGTGAAGTACGATTATTTATGCACAGTATTCTATATATGGTGTACTTTGATATTTTCTGTACGGTATATACAATATATTTGGTGTACTTAGATATTTTATGTACAGTATATAGTATATATTTGGTGAAGTTTGATATTTTATGTACAGTAAATAATATATATTTGGTGTACTTTGATATTTTATGTGCAGTATATAATATATATTTGGTGTACTTTGATATTTTATGTACAGTATATAATATATTTTTGGTGTACTTTGATATTTTATGTACAGTATATAATATAAATTTGGTGTTCCTTGATATTTTATGTGCAGTACATGATATATTTGGTGAAGTTTGATACTTTATATGCAGTATATAATATATATTTGGTGAAATTTGATATTTTATGTACAGTTTATAATATATATTTGGTGCAGTTTGATATTTTATTTACAGTATTTAATATGTATTAGGTGTACTTTGATATTTTATGTACAGTATATAATATATATTTGGTGTACTTTGATATTTTATGAACAGTGTATAATATATATTTGTGTACTTTGATATTTTATGTGCAGTATATGATATATATTTGGTGAAGTGTCATATTTCATGTGCAGTATATAATGTATATTTGGTGAAATTTGATATTTTATGTATAGTATATAATATATATTTGGTGTTCTTTGATATTTTATGTACAGTATATAATAAATATTTGGTGAAATTTATTATTTTATGTACAGTATGTTATATATATTTGGTGAAGTTTGATATTTTATGTACAGTACGCAATATATATTTGGTGAAATTTGTTATTTTATGTACAGAGCTTAATATATTTTTGGTGGACTTTGATATTTTATGGGCAGTATATGATATTTATTCAGCGAAGTTTCATATTTTATGTACAGTGTATAAAATATATTTGATGAAATATTGATATTTTATGTACAGTATAAAATATATGTGATGTACTTTGATATTTTATGTACAGTATATAATATATATTTTGTGTCCTTTGATATTTTATGTACAGTATATAATATGTATTTGGTGAAGTTTGATATTTTATGTGCGGTATATAATGTATATTGGGTGAAATTTAATATTTTATGTACAGTATATAATATATATTTGGTGTACTTTGATATTTTATGTACAGTATATGATATATATTTGGTGTACTTTGATACTTTTTGCAGTGTATATAACATATATTTGGTGAAATTTGATATTTTACGTATAGTATATAATATATATTTGGTGAAATTTGATATTTTATGTACAGTATACTATCTCTATATGGTGTAATTTGATATTTTCTGTACAGTATATAAAATATATTTGGTGTACTTTGATATATTATGCACAGTATATAATAGATATTTCGTGTACTTTGATACTTTTTGTACAGTAGATAACATATATTTGGTGAAATTTGATATTTTATGTACAGTATATAATGTATGTTTGGTGTACTTTGATATTTTATGTACATTATATGATATATATTTGTTGAAGTTTGATATTTTTTGTATGGTATATAACACATATTTGGTGAAATTTTATATTTTTTGTACAGTATATAATATGTATTTGGTGTACTTTGATATTTTATGTACAGTATATGATATGTAATTGGTGTACATTGATACTTTTTCTACAGTATATAATATATTTTTGCTGTACTTTGATATTTTATGAACAGTATATAATATATTTTTGGTGTACTTTGATATTTTATGTATAGAATATAATGTATATTAGGTGTACTTAGGTATTTTATGTGCTGTATATGATACATATTTGGTGAAATTTGATATTTTATGTACAGTGTATAATTTATATTTGGTGAAATTTCATATTTTTTGTACAGTATATAATATATATTTGGTGTACTTTGACATGTTAAGTACATTATATAATATATATTTGTTGTACTTTGATATTTTATGTGCAGTATATGAAACATATTTGGTGAAGTTTGATATTTTATGTGCAGTATAAAATATATATTTGGTGAATTTTGATATTTTATTTACTGTATATAATATAAGTTTGGTGTACTTTGATATATTATGTACAGTATATAATTGATATTTCGTGTACTTTGATATTTTATGTACATTATATAATATATATTTGGTGAAATTTGATATTTTATGTACAGTGCTTAATATATTTTTGGTGTACTTTGATTTTTTATGGGCAGTATATAATATGTATTTGGTGTACTTTTATATTTTATGTGTAGTATATAATACATATTTGGTTAAGTTTGATATTTTATGTGCAGTATATAACATATATTCGGCGAAATTTGATATTTTAAGTACAGTATATAATATATATTTGGTGTACTTTGATATTTTATGTGCAGTATATGATACATCTTTAGTGAAATTTGATATTTTAAGTGCAGTATATAATATATATTTGGTGAAATTTGGTATATTATGTACAGTATATTATATATTTTTGGTGTACTTTGATATTTTATGTACAGTATATAATATATATTTGGTGAAATTTGATATTTTCTGCACAGTATATAGTATATATTTGGTGTACTTTGATATTTTATGTACAGTATAAAATATATATTTGGTGTACTTTTATATTTTATGTGCAGTATATGATATATATTTGGTGAAGTTTGATATTTTATGTGCAGTATATAATATATATATGGTGATATTTGATATTTTATGTACACTATATAATATATATTCGGTGAACTTTGATATTTTATGTACAGTATTTAATATATATTTGGTGCACTTTGATATTTTATGAACGGTATATAATATATATTTGGTGTACATTGATATTTTATGAACAGTGTATAATATATATTTGGTGTACTTTGATGTTTTATGTGCAGTATATGATATATATTTGGTGAAGTTTGATATTTTATGTGCAGTATATATTATATATTTTGTGAAATTTGATATTTTATGTACAGTATATAATATATATTTGGTATACTTTGATATTTTATGTAGAGTATATAATATATATTTGGTGAAATTTCATATTTTATCTACAGTATATAATATATATTTGCTGTAGTTTGATATTTTATGTATAGTATATAATATATATTTGGTGTACTTTGATATTTTATGTAGAGTATATGATATATCTTTGGTGTACTTTGATACTTTTTGTATAGTATATAATATGTTTTTGGTGTACTTTGATATTTTATGTACAGTGTATAATATATTTTTGGAGTACTTTGATATTTTATGTACAGTATATAATACATATTTGGTGAAGTTTGATAATTTATGTGTGGTATATAATGTATATTGGGTGAAATTTGATATTTTTTGTACAGTATATAATATATATTTTGTGTACTTTGATATTTTATGTACAGTATATAATATATATTAGGTGAAATTTGATATTTTATGTACAGTATATAATATATTTGGTGTACTTTGATATCTTATGTGCAGTATATGATACATATTTGGTGAAGTTTGATATTTTATGTGCAGTATAAAATATATATTTGGTGAAATTTGACATTTTATGTACAGTATATAATATATGTTTGGTGTACTTTGATATATTATGTACAGTATATAATAGATATTTGGTGTACTTTGATACTTTATGTACAGTATATAATATATATTTGGTGAAATTTGAAATTTTATGTACAGTGCTTAATATATTTTTGGTGTACTTTGATATGTTATGGGCAGTATATGATATATATTGGGTGAAGTTTGATATTTTATGTACAGTATATAAAACATATTTGGTGAAATTTTATTATTTTATGTACAGTATAAGATATTTTTGTTGTACTTTGATATATAATGCACAGTATATAATAGATATTTGGTGTACTTTGATATTTTATGTACAGTATATAATATATATTTGGTGAAGTTTGATACTTTATGTGCAGTATATTATATATATTTGGTGAAATATGATATTTTTTGTACAGTATATAATATATATTTTGTGTACTTAGGTATTTTATGTACAGTATACAATAAATATTGGGTGTACGTTGATATATTCTGTACAGGAAATAGTATATATTTGGTGAAATTTGATATTTTATTAACCGTATATAAAATATATTTGGTGAAATTTGATATTTTATGTTCAGTATATAATATATATTTGGTGAAATTTGATATTTTATGGACAGTATATAATATGTATTATGTGTACTTGGTATTTTATGTATAGTATATAATATATATTTGGTGTACTTTGATATTTTATGTACAGTATATAATATATATTTGTTGAAATTTTGATGTTTAAGTACAGTATATAATATATATTTGGTGCACTTTGATATTTTAAGTACAATATATAATGTATATTTGGTGTACTTTGAAATTTTTGTACAGTATATAATATATATTTGGTATGCTTTCATATTTTATGTACATTATATAATCTACATTTGGTGTAGTTTGGTTTTTTATGTTCCGTATTTAATATACATGTGGTGAAATTTGATATTTTCTGTACACTATATAATATATATTTGGTGAAATTTGATATTTTATGTACAGAATATAATATATTTTTGGTGAAGTTTCACATTTTATATACAGTATACTATATATATAGTGTACTTTGACATTTTCTGTACATTATATAAAATATATTTGGTTTACTTTGATATTTTATGTACAGTATATAATATATATTTGGTGTACTTTGATGTTTTACGTGCAGTATATAATATATATTTGGTGAAGTTTGATATTTTTTGTGCAGTGTATAATATATATTTGGTGAAATTTGATATTTTATGTACAGTATATAATATATATTTGATGTACTTTGATATTTTATGTACAGTATATAATACATATTTGGAGAAATTTGATATTTTATGTTCAGTATATAATATATATTTGGTGAAAATTGATATTTTATATGCAGTATATAATATATATTTGGTGTACTTTGATATTTTATGTACAGTATATAATATATATTTGCTGTACTTTGATATTTTATGTACAGTATATAATATATATTAGGTGAAGCTTGATATTTTAAGTATAGTATAGAGTATATTTTTGGTGAAATTTGATATTCTACATACAGTATAAAATATATATTTGGAGTATTTTGATATTTTATATACAGTATGTAATATATAATTGGAGTACTTTGATATTTTATGTACAGTATATAATATATATTTGCTGTACTTTGATATTTTATGTGCAGTGTAAGACATATATTTGGTGAAGTTTGATATTTTATGTGCAGTATATAATATATCTTTGGTGAAATTTGATAGTTTTGTACAGTATGTAATGTATATTTGCTGTACTTTGATATTTTATGTACAGTAGGAAATATATATTTGGTGTACATTGATATTTTATGTACTGTATAAAATATATATTTGGTGTACTTTGATTTTTTATGTGCAGTATATGATACATATTTGGTGAAGTTTGATACTTTATGTGCAGTATATAATATATATTTTGTGAAATTTGATATTTTATGTACAGTATATAATATATATTTGTTGCTGTTTGATATTTTATGTTCAGCATTTAATAAATATTAGGTGAACTTTGTTATTTGATGTACTGTATATAATATATATTTGGTGTATTTTGATATTTTATGAACTGTATATAATATATATTTGGTGTACTTTGATATTTTATGTGCAGTATATGATATATATTTGGTGAAGTATGATAGTTTACGTGCAGTATATAATATATATTTGGTGAAATTTGATATTATATTTACAGTAAACAATATATAATTGGTGTACTTTCATATTTTATGTGCAGTCTATAATTTATGTATGATGAAATTTGATATATTATGTCTAGTATATAATATATATTTCGTGTAGTTTGATATTTTATGTACAGAATATACTATATATTTGGTGAAATTTGATATTTTTTGTACAGTATATAGTATATATTTGGTGTACTTTCACATATTATGTACAGTATATTATATATTTGTTGTACTTTGATATTTTATGTAGAGTATATAATATATATTTGGTGAAATTTGATATTTTATGTACAGCATATAATATATCTTTGCTGTGGTTTGATATATCATGTACAGTATGTAATATATATTTGGTGAAATTTGAAATTTTATGTACAGTATATAATATATCTTTGGTGAACTTTGATATTTTATGTGCATTATATGATATATATTTCGTGAAGTTTGATATTTTATATACAGTATACAATAAATATTGGGTGTATGTTGATATATTCTGTACAGGATATAGTATATATTTGGGGAAATTTGATATTTTATTAACAGTATATAATATATATTTAGTGAAATTTGACATTTAATGTACAGTATATAATATATATTTGGAGAAATTTGATATTTTATGTACAGTATATAGCATATATTATGTGTACTTGGTATTTTATACACAGTATGTAATATATATTTGGTGGACTTTGATATTTTATGTACAGTATATAATATATATTTGTTGAAATTTGATTTTTAAATACAGTATATAATATATATTTGTTGTACTTGGATATTTTATGTACAATATATAATATATATTTGGTGTACTTTCATATTTTTGTACAGTATATAATATATATTTGGTGTACTTTGAGATTTTATGTACAGTATATAATCTATATTTGGTGTACTTTGGTATATTATGTTCAGTATATAATATACATGTGGTGGAATTTGATATTTTCTGTACAGTATATAATATTTATATGGTGAAATTTGATATTTTATGTACAGTATTTACTATATATTTGGTGTACTTTGATATTTAATGTAAAGTATATAGTATATATTTCGTGTAATTTTATATTTTATGTGCAGTATATGATGTATATTTGTTGCAGTTTGATATTTCATGTACAGTATATAATATGTATTTGGTGAAATTTGACATTTCATGTACAGTATATATTATATATTTGGTGTACTTTGATATTTTATGTACAGTATATTATATACGTTTGGTGAAATTTGATATTTTATTTACAGTATATAATGCATATTTGGGGTTTTTTGATATTTTATGTAGAGTGTATTATATGTATTTGGTCAAATTTGATATTTTTTGTATAGTATATAGTATATATTTGGTGAAATTTGATATTTTATTTACAGAATATAATATAGATTGGGTGAAATTTGATATTTTATGTACTGTATATAATATATACTTGGTGTACTTTGATATTTTATGCACTGTATGTAATATATATTTGGTGAAGTTTGATATTTTATGTAGAGTATATAATATATTTTTGGTGAAATTTGATATTTTATGTACAGAATATAATATATGTTTCGTGAAGTTTCACATTTTATGTACAGTATAATATATATAGTGTACTTTGATATTTTCTGTACATTATATAAAATATATTTGGTGTACTTTGATATTTTAAGTACAGTATATAATCTATATTTGGTGTACTTTGATATTTTATGTTCAGTATATAATATATATTTGGTGAAGTTTAATATTTTATGTGCAGTATATAATATATATTTGGTGAAATTTGATATTTTATGTACAGTATATAATATATATTTGATGTACTTTGATATTTTATGTACAGTATATAATACATATTTGGAGAAATTTGATATTTTATGTACAGTATATAATATATCTTTGGTGAAAATTGATATTTTATATGCAGTATATAATATATATTTGGTGTACTTTGATGTTTTATGTACAATATATAATATATATTTGGTGTACTTTGATATTTTATATACAGTATATAATATATATTAGGTGAAGCTTGATATTTTATGTATAGTATAGAGTATATTTTTGGTGAAATTTGATATTTTACGCACAGTATATAATATATATTTGGTTAAATTTTATATTTTATGTTCAGTATTTAATATATATTTGGTGTACTTAGATATTTTATGTACAGTATTTGATATATATTTTTTGTACTTTGTTATTTTTTGTACAGTATATAACATATATTTGGTGAAATTTGATATTTTATGTAAAGTATAGAATATATTTTTGTAAATTAGATATTTTAGGTACAGTATATAATATATATTTAGTTGAATTTGATAATTTTTGTAAAGTATGTTACATATATTTGGTGAAGTTTGATATTTTATGTACAGTATATAATATATATTTGGTGAAATTTGATATTTTATATACCAAATATAATATATATTTGGTGAAGTTTCACTTTTTATGTACAGTATAGTATATATATAGTGTACTTTGATATTTTCTGCACATTATATAAAATATATTTGGTGTACTTTGATATTTTATGTACAGTATATAATATATATTTGAGGTACTGTGATATTTTATGTACCGTATATTATATATATTGGTGAAGTTTGATATTTTATGTGCAGTATATAATATATATTTGGTGAAATTTGATATTTTATGTACAGTATGTAATATATATTTGATGTACTTTGATATTTTATGTACAGTATGTAATACATATTTGGAGAAATTTGATATTTTATGTACAGTATATAATATATATTTGGTGAAATTTGATATTTTATATGCAGTATATAATATATACAGGTGAACTTTGATATTTTATTTACAGTATATAATATATATTTGGTGTACTTTGATATTTTATGTACAGTATGTAATATATGTCTGGTGAAATTTGATATTTTATGTACAGTATATAATGCATATTTGGGGTTGTTTGATATTTTTTGTACAGCGTATAATATGTATTTGGTGAAATTTGATATTTTTTGTGTAGTATATAGTATATATTTGGTGAAATTTGATATTTTATTTTCAGTATAAAATAATGATTTGGTGAAATTTGATATTTTATATTCAGTTTATAATATATATTTGTTGTAGTTTGACATTTTATGTACAGTATATAATATATATTTGTTGTACTTTGATATTTTATGTTCAGTAAATAGTATATATTTGGAGAAATTTGATATTTTATGTACAGTATATAGTATATATTTTGTGTTCTTTGATATTTTATGTACAGTATACAATATATATTTGGTGAAATTTGATATTTTACGTACAGTATATAGTATATATGGTGAAATTTGATATTTCATCGACAGTATATAATATATATTTGGTGTACTTTGATATTTTATGTACAGTTTATGATATATATTTGGTGTACTTTGATATTTTTTGTGCATTATATAACATGTTTGGTGAAATTTGATATTTTATGTACAGAATTTAATATATATTTGGTGAAATTTGATATTTTATGTACGGCATATAGTATATATTTGGTATTTTGTGATACATTATGTCCTGTATACAATATTTATTTGGTGAAATTTGATATTTTATGTACAGCATATAGTATATATTGTGAAATTTGATATTTTATCGACAGTATATAATATATATTTTGTGTGCTTCGATATTTTATGTGGAGTATATGATATATGTTTGGTGAAGCTTGATATTTTATGTGCAGTATATAATATATAATTGGTTTAATTTGATATTTTATGTACTGTATATAAAATATATTTGGTGCAATTCGATATTTTATGTACAGAATTTAATATATATTAGGTGTACTTTGATATATTATGTACTGTATGTAATATATATTTGGTGTACTTTGATATTTTATGTACAGTATATAACATATATTTGTTGAAATTTGAAATTTTATGTACAGTATATAATATATATTTACTGTACTTAGATATTTTATGTACAATACATAATATATATTTGGTGTACTTTGATATTTTATGTACAGTATATAATGTATATTTGGTGTCCTTTGATATTTTATGTACAGTATATAACATACATTTGGTGTAATTTGATATTTTATGTTCAGTATATAACGTATATTTTGTGTACTTCGATATTTTATGTACACTATATAATATATATTTGGTGTACTTTGATATTTTATATGCAGTATGTAATTTATATTTGGTGTAATTTTATATTTTATGTTCAGTACATGATAGAGGTTAGGTGAAGTTTGATATTTTATGGTCAGTATATAATATATATTTGGTGAAGTTTCACATTTTATGAACAGTATGTAATATATATTTGGTATACTTTGATATTTTATGTGCACTATATGGTGTATATTTGGTGATGTTTGATGTTTTATGTGAAGTATATAATATATATTTGGTGAAATTTGATATTTAATGTACAGTATATACTATATATTTGGTGTACTTTTATATTTTATGTATAGTATTTAAAATATATCTGGTGTACTTAGATATTTTATGTACAGTATGTAATATATATTTGGTGTACTTTGATATTTTATGAACAGTATATGATATATATTTGGTGTACTTTGATATTTTATGTGCAGTATTTGATACATATTTGGTGAAGTTTGATATTTTATGTGCAGTATATAATATATATTTGGTGAAGTTTGATATTTTATGTACAGTACATAATATATATTTGGTGTACTTTGATATTTTATGTAGAGTATATAATATATATTTGGTGAAATTTGATATTTTATATACAGTATATAATATATATTTGCTGTAGTTTGATATTTTCTGTACAGTATATAATAGATATTTGGTGAAATTTGATATTTTTTGTACAGTATATAATATGTATTTGGTGAAGTTCGATATTTTATCTACAGTATATAATATATGTTTGGTGAAATTTGATATTTTATGTACAGTATATAGTATATAATCCATGAAATATGATAATTTATGTACAGTGTATAATATATATTTGGTGCACTTTGATATTATATGTATAGTATATGAAATATATTTGGTGTGCTTTGATATTTGTTGTACAGTATATAACGTATAAATGGTGAAAATTAATATTTTATGAACAGTATATAATATATATTTCGTGAAGTTTGATATTTTATGTTCCGTATACAGTATATATGTGGTGTACTTTGATATTTTCTGTACATTATATGAAATATATTTGGTGTACTTTGATATTTGTTGTACAGTATATAACGCATAATTGGTGAAATTTGATATTTTATGTACAGTGTATAATATATATTTGGTGAAGTTTGATATTTTATGTTCAGTATACAGAATATATGTGGTGTACTTTGATATTTTCTGTACAGTATATAACATGTATTTGGTGTATTTGATATTTTATGTACAGTATAAAATATTTATTTAGTGTACTTTGATATTTTATGTACAGTGTATAATATATATTTTGTGAAGTTTGGTGTTTTATGTGCAGTATATAATGTATATTTGGTGAAATTTGATAATTTATGAACAGTATATAATATCTATTTGGTGTACTTTGATATTTTATGTACAGAATACAATATATATATCGTGTATTTTGACATTTTCTGTACAGTATATAACATATATTTGGTAAAATACGATATTTTATGTGAAGTATATAATATATATTTGGTGAAGTTTGATATTTTATGTACAGTATATAATATATATTTGGTGAAATTTTATATTTTATGTACAGTATATAATATATATTTGGTGTACTTTGATATTTTATGTACAGCATGTAATATATATTTGGTGTACTTTGATATTTTATGTACAGTATATAATATATATTTGCTGTACTTTGATATTTTATGTGCAGTGTAAGACATATATTTGGTGAAGTTTGATGTTTTATGTGCAGTATATAATATATATTTGGTGAAATTTGATATTTTTGGTATAGTACATAAGGTATATTTGTTGTACTTTGATATTTTATGTACAGTATGTAATATATATTTGGTGTACTTTGATATTTTATGTACAGTATAAAATATATATTTGGTGTACTTTGATTTCTTATGTGCAGTACATGATATATATTTGGTGAAGTTTGATATTTTATGTACAGTACATAGTATATATTTGGTGTTCTTTGATATTTTATGTACAGTATACAATATATATTTGGTGAAATTTGATATTTTTATACAGTATATAGAATATATGTTGAAATTTGATATTTTATCGACAGTATGTAATATATATTTTGTGTATTTTGATATTTTATGTACAGTTGATGATATATATTTGGTGTACTTTGATATTTTTTGTTCATTATATAACATATGTTTGGTGAAATTTGATATTTTATGTACAGAATATAATATATATTTGGGGAAATTTGATATTTTATGTACAGTATATAATATATTTTTGGTAAATTTTATATTTTATGTACAGTATATAATATATATTTGGTGCACTTTGATATTTTATGTACACTATATGAAATACATTTGGTGTACTTTGATATTTGTTGGACAGTATATAACGTATAATTGGTGAAATTTGATATTTTATGAACATTATATAATATATATTTGGTGAAGTTTGATATTTTATGTTCAGTATACAGTATATATGTAGTGTACTTTGATATTTTCTGTACAGTATATAACATGTATTTCGTGTACTTTGAAATTTTATGTACAGTATGTAATATATATTTAGAGTACTTTGAGATTTTATGTACTGTGTATAATATACATTTTGTGAAGTTTGATGTTTTATGTGCAGTATATAATATATATTTGGTGAAATTTGATATTTTATGTGCAATATTCATTATATATATAGTGTACTTTGATATTTTCTGTACTGTATATAAAATATATTTGGTGTACTTTGATATTTTATGTACAGTATATAATATATATTTGGTGAAGTTTGATGTTTTATGTACTGTATATAATATATATTTGGTGAAGTTTGATATTTTATCTGTAGTAAATCATGTATATTTTGTGAAATTTGATATTTTATGTAGAGTATATAATATATATTTGTTGTACTTTGATATTTTATGTGCAGTATATTATATATATTTGGTGAAGTTTGATATTTTATGTGCAGTATATAATATATATTTGGTGAAATTTGATATTTTATGTACAGTTTATTATATATATTTGGTGTACTTTGATATTTTATGTGCAGAATATTATATATATTTGGTGAAGTTTGATATATTATGTGCAGTATATAATATATATTTGGTGAAATTTCATATTTTATGTACAGTATATAATATATATTTGGTGTTCTTTGATATTTTATGTGTAGTATATGGTGTATACTTGGTGAAGTTTGATGTTTTATGTGCAGTATATAATATATGTTTGTGAAATATGATATTTTATGTACAGTATATAATAAATATTTCGTGTACATTATTTTATGTAAAGTATTTAATATATATTTGGTGTACTTTGATATTTTATGTACAGTATATAATATATATTTGGTGAATTTTGATATTTTATGTACAGTATATAATGTATATTTGGTTTACTTTGATATTTTATGTACAGTATTTAATATGTATTTGGTGATATTGAATTTTTTATGTACAGTACATAGAATATATTTGATGAAATTTGATATTTTATGAACAGTATATAATATTTATTTGGTATCCTTTTATACTTTATGTGCGAAATATGATATATATTTGATGAACTTTGATATTTTTTGTACAGCATATGACATATATTTGGTGGAATTTGATATTTTATGTACAGTAAAAAATATATATTTGGTGAAGGTTGATATTTTATGTACAGTATATTATATATATTTGGTGAAATTTCATATTTTATGTGCAGTATATAATATATATTTGGTGTACATAGATATCTTATGTACAGTAAACAATAAATATTGGGTGTATATTGATATATTATGTGCAGGATATAGTATATATTTGGTGAAATTTGATATTTTATGAACAGTATATAATATATATTTAGCGAAATTTGTTATTTTATGTACAGTATATAATATATATTTGGTGAAATTTGATATTTTGTGTACAGTATATAATATGTATTATGTGTACTTGGTATTTTATGTACAGTATATAATATATACTTGATGTACATTGATATTTTATGTACAGTATATAATATATATTTGCTGTAGTTTGATATTTTATGTACAGTATATAATATATCTATGGTGAAATTTGGTATTTTATATACAGTATATAATATATATGGTGAAATTTGATATTTTATTTACAGTATGTAATAAAGATTTGGTGTACTTAGATACTTTATGTACAGTATTTGATATATATTTTTTGTACTTTGTTATTTTTTGTACAGTGTATAACATATATTTGGTGAAATTTGATACTTTATGTACAGTATATAATATATTTTTGGTAAATTTGTTATTTAAAGTACAGTATATAATATATTTTAGGTAAATTTGATATTTTATGTACAGTATATAATATATGTCTGGTGTGCTTTGATATTTTATGTACAGTACATAATATATATTTTGGGTACTTTGATATTTTATGTACACTATATCATATATATTTGGTATACTTTGATATTTTATGTGCAGTATATGATATATACTTGGTGAAGTTTGATATTTTATGTACAGTATATAATATATATTGGGTGTACTTTGATATTTTATGTGCAGTATATAATATATATTTGGTGTACTTAGATATTTTGACAGTATACAATAAATATAGGGTGTATGTTGATATGTTCTGTACAAGATATAGTATATATTTGGTGAAATTTGATATTTTATGAACAGTATAAAATATATATTTGGTGAAATTTTATATTTTATGTACAGTATATAATATATATTATGTGTACTTGGTATTTTATGTACAGTATAATAGATATATTTGTTGAAATTTGATATTTAATTACAGTACTTAATATATATTTGGTGTACTTGGATATTTAATGTACAATATATAATATATATTTGGAGTACTTTGAAATTTTTGTACTGTATATAATATATATTTGATGTACTTTGATATATTATGTACAGTATATAATCTATATTTGGTGTAGTTTGGTTTTTTATGTTCAGTATATAATATACATGTGGTGCAATTTGATATTTTCTGTACAGTATATAATATTTATTAGGTGAAATTTCATAGTTTATGTACAGTATGTAATATATATTTGGTGTACTTTGATATTTTATGTACAGTATACAGTATATATTTCGTGTACTTTTATTTTTTATGTGCAGTACATGATATATATTTGGTGAAGTTTGATATTTTATGTGCAGTATATAATATATATTTGGTGAAATTTGATATTTTATGTACAGTATGTAATATATATTTCGTGTACTTTGATATTTTATGTTCAGTATATTATAGGTGTTTGGTGAAATTTGATATTTTATGTACAGTATATAATGTATACTTGGGGTATTTTGATATTTTATGTACAGTGTATAATATGTATTTGGTGAAATTTGATATTTTTTGTATAGTATATATTATATATTTGTTGAAATTATCTATTTTATGTACAGTACATATTATATATTTGGTGAAATTTGATATTTTATGCACAGTATATAGTATATATATTTGATGTTCCTTCATATTTCATGTACAGTATACAATATATATTTGGTGAAATTTGATACATTATGTACAGTATATAGTATATGTGGTGAAATATTATATTTTATTTACAGTATTTATTATGTATTTGGTGTTCTTTGATATTTTATGCACAGTATATCATATATATTTGGAGTACTTTGATATTTTCTGTACAGTATATAACATGTATTTGGTGTACTTAGATATTTTAGGTACAGTATATAATATATATTTAGTGTACTTTGATATTTTATGTACAGTGTACAATATATATTTGGTGAAGTTTGATATATTCAAACTTGTAGTTTGTGTAGTTTGGTATTTTATGTACAGTATATAATATATATGTGGAGAAATTTGATATTTTATGTACAGTATATAATATGTATTAGGTAAAATTTGATATTTTATATACAGAACATAATATATATTTGGTGAACTTTGATATTTTATGTACATTATATGATATATATTTGTTGTATTTGATATTTTTTGTACAGTATATAATATATATTTGGAGAAATTTGATATTTTATGTGCAGTATATAATATATATTTGGTGTACTTTGATATTTTATGTACAGTATACATTATATATATGGTGTAGTTTGACATTTTGTTTACACTGTATAACATATGTGGTGAAATATGATATTTTATGTACAGTATATAATGTATATATGGTGAAGTTGGATATTTTATGTACAGGATATAATATATATTTGGTGAAATTTGATATTTCATGTACAGTATAAAATATATATTTGGTGTACTTTGATATTTTATGTTCAGTATATAATATATATTTGGTGAAGTTTGATATTTTATGTGCAGTATATAATATATATTTGGTGAAAGTTGATATTTTATGTACAGTATATAATACATATATTTGGTGTACTTTGATATTTTATGTACAGTATATAATACATATTTGGAGAAGTTTGATATTTTATGAACAGTATATAATACATATTTGGTGAAATTTGATATTTTATATACAGTATATAATATTTATTTGGTGTACTTTGATGTTTTATGTACAGTATATAATATATATTTGGTGTACTTTGATATTTTATGTACAGTTTATAATATATATTTGATGTGCCTTTAGGTTTTATGTAGAGCATATAATGTATTTTTTCCAAGTTTGATATTTTTTGTACAATATAAAATATATATTTGGTGAAATTTGATATTTTATGTACAAAATATAATATATATTTGATGAAGTTTGATATTTTGTGTACAGTATATAACATATATTTGGTGTACTTAGATATTTTAACAGTATACAATAAATATTGTGTGTATGTTGATATGTTCTGTACAAGATATAGAATATATTTGGTGGACTTTGATGTTTTATGAACAGTATATAATATATATTTAGTGAAATTTGATATTTTATGTACAGTATATAATATATATTTGGTGAAATTTGATATTTTATGTGCCGTATATAATATATATTATGTGTACTTGGTTTTTTATGTACAGATTATAATATACATTTGGTGTACTTTGATATTTTATGTACAGTATATAATATATAGTTGTTGAAATTTGATATTTAAGTACAGTACATAATATATATTTGGTGTACTTGGATATTTTATGTACAATATATAATATATATTTGTGTTACTTTGAAATTTTTGTACAGTATATAATATATATTTGGTGTACTTTGATTTATTATGTACAGTATATAATCTATAATTGGTGTAGTTAGGTTTTTTTGTTCAGTATATAATATACATGTGGTACAATTTGATATTTTCTGTACAGTGTATAATATTTATTAGGTGAAATTTGATAGTTTATGTACAGTATGTAATATATATTTTGTGTACTTTGTTATTTCATGTACATTATATGATATATAATTGGTGTACATTGATATTTAATGTACAGTCTATCATATATATTTGCCGTACTTTGATATTTTGTGTGCGGTGTAAGATCTTTATTTAGTGAAGTTTGGTATTTTATGTACAGTATATAATATATATTTGGTGAAATTTGATATTTTTTGTACAGTATATAATGTATATTTGGTGTACTTTGAAATTTTATGTACATTATATAATATATATTTGGTGTACTTTGATGTATTATGTACAGTATAAAATATATATTTGTTGTAATTTGATATTTAATGTACAGTATATAATATATATTTGGTGAACTTTGATTTTTATGTGCAGTATATGATATATATTTGGTGAAGTTTGATACTTTATGTGCAGTATATAATATATATTTGGTGTACTTTGATATTTTATGTACAGTATATAATATATATTTGTTGAAATATGATATATTATGTACCTTATATAATATATATTTGGTGTAATTTGATATTTTATGTACAGCATATAATATATAATTGGAGAAATTTGATATTTTATGTAAAGTATGTAGTATATATGTGGTGTACTTTCATATTTTATGTTTAGTATATAATATATATTTGGTGTAATTTGATATTTTATGTACAGTATATAATATATATTTGGTGAAATTTGATATTTTTTGTACAGTATATAGTATATATTTGTTGAAATTTGATGTTTTATGTGTAGTATAAGATATATATTTGGTGTACTTTGATATTTTATGTACAGTATGTGATATATATTTGGCATACTTTGATACTTTTTGTACAGTATATAACATATATTTGGTGAAATTTGATATTTTATGTACAGCATAGAATAGATATTTGTTAATATTTGATATTTTATACACAGTATATAGAATATAATTGTTGAAATTTTATATTTTATGTACAGTATATAATATATACTTAGTGTACTTTGAAATTTTATGCACATTATATGATATATATTTGTTGAACTTGGATATTTTTTGTTCCGTATATAACAAATATTTGGTGAAATTTGAAATTTTATGTACACTATTTAATATATATGGTGTACTTTGATATTTTATGTACAGTATATAATGTATATTTGTTGTGCTTTGATATTTTATGAACAGTATATAATATATATTTGGTGTACTTTGATATGTTAAGTGCAGTATATTATATATATTTGGTGAAATTTGATATTTTATGTACAGTTTATAATATATATTTGGTGTACTTTGATATTTTATGTAGAGTATATAATGTATTTTTTTTGAAGTTTGATATTTTATGTACAGTATAAAATATATATTTGGTGAAATTTGATATTTTATGTACAGTATATAAAATATAGTTGTTGTACTTTGATATTTTATGTACAGTTTATAATATATATTTGGTGTACTTTCATATTTTATGTACAGTATATAATACATATTTGGAGAAGTTTGATATTTTATGAACAGTATATAATACATATTTGGTGAAATTTGATATTTTATATACAGTATATAATATTTATTTGGTGTACTTTGATGTTTTATGTACAGTATATAATATATATTTGGTGTACTTTGATATTTTATGTACAGTTTATAATATATATTTGATGTGCCTTTAGGTCTTATGTAGAGCATATAATGTATTTTTTCCAAGTTTGATATTTTTTGTACAATATAAAATATATATTTGGTGAAATTTGATATTTTATGTACAAAATATAATATATATTTGATGAAGTTTGATATTTTGTGTACAGTATATAACATATATTTGGTGTACTTAGATATTTTAACAGTATACAATAAATATTGTGTGTATGTTGATATGTTCTGTACAAGATATAGAATATATTTGGTGGACTTTGATGTTTTATGAACAGTATATAATATATATTTAGTGAAATTTGATATTTTATGTACAGTATATAATATATATTTGGTGAAATTTGATATTTTATGTGCCGTATATAATATATATTATGTGTACTTGGTTTTTTATGTACAGATTATAATATACATTTGGTGTACTTTGATATTTTATGTACAGTATATAATATATATTTGTTGAAATTTGATATTTAAGTACAGTACATAATATATATTTGGTGTACTTGGATATTTTATGTACAATATATAATATATATTTGTGTTACTTTGAAATTTTTGTACAGTATATAATATATATTTGGTGTACTTTGATTTATTATGTACAGTATATAATCTATAATTGGTGTAGTTAGGTTTTTTTGTTCAGTATATAATATACATGTGGTACAATTTGATATTTTCTGTACAGTGTATAATATTTATTAGGTGAAATTTGATAGTTTATGTACAGTATGTAATATATATTTTGTGTACTTTGTTATTTCATGTACATTATATGATATATAATTGGTGTACATTGATATTTAATGTACAGTCTATCATATATATTTGCCGTACTTTGATATTTTGTGTGCGGTGTAAGATCTTTATTTAGTGAAGTTTGATATTTTATGTACAGTATATAATATATATTTGGTGAAATTTGATATTTTTTGTACAGTATATAATGTATATTTGGTGTACTTTGAAATTTTATGTACATTATATAATATATATTTGGTGTACTTTGATGTATTATGTACAGTATAAAATATATATTTGTTGTAATTTGATATTTAATGTACAGTATATAATATATATTTGGTGAACTTTGATTTTTATGTGCAGTATATGATATATATTTGGTGAAGTTTGATACTTTATGTGCAGTATATAATATATATTTGGTGTACTTTGATATTTTATGTACAGTATATAATATATATTTGTTGAAATATGATATATTATGTACCTTATATAATATATATTTGGTGTAATTTGATATTTTATGTACAGCATATAATATATAATTGGAGAAATTTGATATTTTATGTAAAGTATGTAGTATATATGTGGTGTACTTTCATATTTTATGTTTAGTATATAATATATATTTGGTGTAATTTGATATTTTATGTACAGTATATAATATATATTTGGTGAAATTTGATATTTTTTGTACAGTATATAGTATATATTTGTTGAAATTTGATGTTTTATGTGTAGTATAAGATATATATTTGGTGTACTTTGATATTTTATGTACAGTATGTGATATATATTTGGCATACTTTGATACTTTTTGTACAGTATATAACATATATTTGGTGAAATTTGATATTTTATGTACAGCATAGAATAGATATTTGTTAATATTTGATATTTTATACACAGTATATAGAATATAATTGTTGAAATTTTATATTTTATGTACAGTATATAATATATACTTAGTGTACTTTGAAATTTTATGCACATTATATGATATATATTTGTTGAACTTGGATATTTTTTGTTCCGTATATAACAAATATTTGGTGAAATTTGAAATTTTATGTACACTATTTAATATATATGGTGTACTTTGATATTTTATGTACAGTATATAATGTATATTTGTTGTGCTTTGATATTTTATGAACAGTATATAATATATATTTGGTGTACTTTGATATGTTAAGTGCAGTATATTATATATATTTGGTGAAATTTGATATTTTATGTACAGTTTATAATATATATTTGGTGTACTTTGATATTTTATGTAGAGTATATAATGTATTTTTTTTGAAGTTTGATATTTTATGTACAGTATAAAATATATATTTGGTGAAATTTGATATTTTATGTACAGTATATAAAATATAGTTGTTGTACTTTGATATTTTATGTACAGTTTATAATATATATTTGGTGTACTTTCATATTTTATGTACAGTATATAATATATATTTGGGGAAATTTGATATTTTATGTACAGTATACTATATATGTGGTGTACTTTGATATTTTCTGTACAGTATATAAAATATATTTGGTATACTTTTATATGTTATGTAAAGTATATAATATATATTTGGTGTACTTTCATATTTTATGTGCAGTACGTAATATATATTTGGTGAAGTTTGATATTTTATGTGTAGTATATAATATATATTTGGTGAAATTTGATATTTTATGTACAGTATATAATATATATTATGTGTACTTGGTATTTCATGTACAGTATATAATATATATTTGGTTCACTTTGATGTTTTATGTACGGTATATAATGTATATTTGGTGTATTTGATATTTTATGTACAGTATATCATATATATTTGGTGTATTTTCATATTTCATGTACACTATATAATATATATTTGGTGTACTTTCATATTTAATGTGCAGTATATGATATATATTTGGCTAAGTTTGATATTTTATGTGCAGTATGTAATATATATTTGGTGAAATTTGATATTTTATGTACAGTATGTAATATATATGGGGTGTACTTTGATATTTTATGTGCAGTTTTTAATATGTATTTGGTGTACTTTGATATTTTATGTACAGTATATAATATTTATTTGGTGTTCTATGATATTTTATGTTCAGTATGTTACATATATTTGGTGTACTTTGATATTTTAAGTACAGTATATAATATATATTTGGTGTACTTTGATATTTTATGTAGAGCATATAATATATATTTTTTGAAGTTTGATATCTTATGTACGGTATAGAATATATATTTGGTGAAATTTGATTTTTAATGAACAGAATATTTTATGTATTTGGTTAAGTTTGATATTTTATGTACAGTATACAATATATATATGGTGTACTTTTATATTTTCTGTACAGTATATAAAATATATATGGTTTACTTTGATATTTTATGTACAGTTTATATCATATATTTGGTGCAATTTGATATTTTATGTACAGTATTTAATATATAATAGGTGTACTTTGATATTTTATGTACTGTATATAATATATATTTGGTGTACTTTGATATTTTATGTGGAGTGTATGATACATACTTGGTGAAGTTTGATATTTTATGTGCAGTATATAATATATAATTGGTTTAATTTGATATTTTATGTACAGTATATAACATATATTTGGTGCAATTTGATATTTTACGTACAGTATTAAACACATATTAGGTGTACTTTGATATTTTATGTACTGTATATAATATATATTTGGTGTACTTTAACATTTTATGAACAGTATATAATACATATTTGTTGTACTTTGATATTTTATGTGCAGTATATGATATATATTTGGTGAAGTTTGATATTTTATGTGAAGTATATACTATATATTTTTTAAAATTGGTATTTAATGTACAGTTTATAATATATATTTGGTGAAGTTTGATATTTTATGTACAGTATATAATATACGTTTGGTGAAATTTGATATTTTATGTACAGTATATAATATATATGGTGTACTTTGATATTTTATCTACAGGGTATAATATATATTTGGTGTAGTTTGATATTTTATGTACAGTATAAAACATATATTTGGTGTACCTTGATATTTTATGTACTGTATAGAATATATATTTGGTGTACTTTGATATTTTCTGTGTAGTATATCACATATATTTGGTGAAGTTTGATATTTTATGTACAGTATATAATATATACTTGGTGAAATTTGATATTTTAATTTCAGTATAAAGTATATTTGTTGAATTTGATATTTTAGGTACAGTATATAATACATATTGTGTGAACTTTGATATTTTATGTACAGTATATAATATATAGTTTGTGAAATTTGATATTTTATGTACAGTATATAATATATATTTGGTGTACTTTGATATTTTATGTGCAGTATATGATATATGTTTGGTGAAGTAATATATTTTATGAGCAGGGTATAATATATATTTGGTGAAATTTTGTGTATAATGTACAGTATATAAAATATATTTGGTGTAATTTGATATTTTATGTACACTATATAATATATTTTTGGTGAAATTTGATATTTTATGTACTGTATATAGTATATATTTGGTGTACTTTCACATTTTATGTACAGTATATAATATATATTTGGTGTACATTGATGTATTATGTACAGTATAAAATATATATTTGTTGTAATTTGATATTTAATGTACAGTATATAATATATATTTGGTGAACTTTGATTTTTATGTGCAGTATATGATATATATTTGGTGAAGTTTGATACTTTATGTGCAGTATATAATATATATTTGGTGTACTTTGATATTTTATGTACAGTATATAATATATATTTGTTGAAATATGATATATTATGTACCTTATATAATATATATTTGGTGTAATTTGATATTTTATGTACAGCATATAATATATAATTGGAGAAATTTGATATTTTATGTAAAGTATGTAGTATATATGTGGTGTACTTTCATATTTTATGTTTAGTATATAATATATATTTGGTGTAATTTGATATTTTATGTACAGTATATAATATATATTTGGTGAAATTTGATATTTTTTGTACAGTATATAGTATATATTTGTTGAAATTTGATGTTTTATGTGTAGTATAAGATATATATTTGGTGTACTTTGATATTTTATGTACAGTATGTGATATATATTTGGCATACTTTGATACTTTTTGTACAGTATATAACATATATTTGGTGAAATTTGATATTTTATGTACAGCATAGAATAGATATTTGTTAATATTTGATATTTTATACACAGTATATAGAATATAATTGTTGAAATTTTATATTTTATGTACAGTATATAATATATACTTAGTGTACTTTGAAATTTTATGCACATTATATGATATATATTTGTTGAACTTGGATATTTTTTGTTCCGTATATAACAAATATTTGGTGAAATTTGAAATTTTATGTACACTATTTAATATATATGGTGTACTTTGATATTTTATGTACAGTATATAATGTATATTTGTTGTGCTTTGATATTTTATGAACAGTATATAATATATATTTGGTGTACTTTGATATGTTAAGTGCAGTATATTATATATATTTGGTGAAATTTGATATTTTATGTACAGTTTATAATATATATTTGGTGTACTTTGATATTTTATGTAGAGTATATAATGTATTTTTTTTGAAGTTTGATATTTTATGTACAGTATAAAATATATATTTGGTGAAATTTGATATTTTATGTACAGTATATAAAATATAGTTGTTGTACTTTGATATTTTATGTACAGTTTATAATATATATTTGGTGTACTTTCATATTTTATGTACAGTATATAATATATATTTGGGGAAATTTGCTATTTTATGTACAGTATACTATATATGTGGTGTACTTTGATATTTTCTGTACAGTATATAAAATATATTTGGTATACTTTTATATGTTATGTAAAGTATATAATATATATTTGGTGTACTTTCATATTTTATGTGCAGTACGTAATATATATTTGGTGAAGTTTGATATTTTATGTGTAGTATATAATATATATTTGGTGAAATTTGATATTTTATGTACAGTATATAATATATATTATGTGTACTTGGTATTTCATGTACAGTATATAATATATATTTGGTTCACTTTGATGTTTTATGTACGGTATATAATGTATATTTGGTGTATTTGATATTTTATGTACAGTATATCATATATATTTGGTGTATTTTCATATTTCATGTACACTATATAATATATATTTGGTGTACTTTCATATTTAATGTGCAGTATATGATATATATTTGGCGAAGTTTGATATTTTATGTGCAGTATGTAATATATATTTGGTGAAATTTGATATTTTATGTACAGTATGTAATATATATGGGGTGTACTTTGATATTTTATGTGCAGTTTTTAATATGTATTTGGTGTACTTTGATATTTTATGTACAGTATATAATATTTATTTGGTGTTCTATGATATTTTATGTTCAGTATGTTACATATATTTGGTGTACTTTGATATTTTAAGTACAGTATATAATATATATTTGGTGTACTTTGATATTTTATGTAGAGCATATAATATATATTTTTTGAAGTTTGATATCTTATGTACGGTATAGAATATATATTTGGTGAAATTTGATTTTTAATGAACAGAATATTTTATGTATTTGGTTAAGTTTGATATTTTATGTACAGTATACAATATATATATGGTGTACTTTTATATTTTCTGTACAGTATATAAAATATATATGGTTTACTTTGATATTTTATGTACAGTTTATATCATATATTTGGTGCAATTTGATATTTTATGTACAGTATTTAATATATAATAGGTGTACTTTGATATTTTATGTACTGTATATAATATATATTTGGTGTACTTTGATATTTTATGTGGAGTGTATGATACATACTTGGTGAAGTTTGATATTTTATGTGCAGTATATAATATATAATTGGTTTAATTTGATATTTTATGTACAGTATATAACATATATTTGGTGCAATTTGATATTTTACGTACAGTATTAAATACATATTAGGTGTACTTTGATATTTTATGTACTGTATATAATATATATTTGGTGTACTTTAACATTTTATGAACAGTATATAATACATATTTGTTGTACTTTGATATTTTATGTGCAGTATATGATATATATTTGGTGAAGTTTGATATTTTATGTGAAGTATATACTATATATTTTTTAAAATTGGTATTTAATGTACAGTTTATAATATATATTTGGTGAAGTTTGATATTTTATGTACAGTATATAATATGCGTTTGGTGAAATTTGATATTTTATGTACAGTATATAATATATATGGTGTACTTTGATATTTTATCTACAGGGTATAATATATATTTGGTGTAGTTTGATATTTTATGTACAGTATAAAACATATATTTGGTGTACCTTGATATTTTATGTACTGTATAGAATATATATTTGGTGTACTTTGATATTTTCTGTGTAGTATATCACATATATTTGGTGAAGTTTGATATTTTATGTACAGTATATAATATATACTTGGTGAAATTTGATATTTTAATTTCAGTATAAAGTATATTTGTTGAATTTGATATTTTAGGTACAGTATATAATACATATTGTGTGAACTTTGATATTTTATGTACAGTATATAATATATAGTTTGTGAAATTTGATATTTTATGTACAGTATATAATATATATTTGGTGTACTTTGATATTTTATGTGCAGTATATGATATATGTTTGGTGAAGTAATATATTTTATGAGCAGGGTATAATATATATTTGGTGAAATTTTGTGTATAATGTACAGTATATAAAATATATTTGGTGTAATTTGATATTTTATGTACACTATATAATATATTTTTGGTGAAATTTGATATTTTATGTACTGTATATAGTATATATTTGGTGTACTTTCACATTTTATGTACAGTATATAATATATATTTGGTGTACATTGATATATTATGTACAGTATATAATATATATTTGGTGTACTTTGATATTTTCTGTACAGTATATAATATATATTTGGTGTACTTTTATATTTTATTTGCAGTATATGATATATATTTTGTGAAGCTGGATAATTTATGTGCAGTATATAATATATATTTGGTGAAATTTGATATTTTATGACGAATATATAATATATATTTGGTGTACTTTGATATTTTATGTGCAGTATATGATATATATTTGGTGAAGTTTGATATTTTATGTGCAGTATATGATATATATTTGGTGTACTTTGATTCTTTTTGTACAGTATATAACGTATACTTGGTGGAATTTAATATTTTATGTACTGTATATAATACATATTTGGTGATATTTGATATTTTATGTACAGTATTTAGAATATATTTGATGAAATTTGATATTTTATGTACAGTATATAATTTATATTTGGTGTACTTTGATATTTTATGTATAAGATATGATACATATTTGTTGAACTTTGATATTTTTTGTACACCATATAACATATATTTGGTGAAATTTGATATTTTATGTACAGTATATAATATATATTTGGTGAAGTTTGATATTTTGTGTTCAGAATATTTTACATATTTGGTGAAATTTGATATTTTATGTACACCATATAATATATATATGGTGTACTTACAAATTTTATGTACAGTATACAATATATATTCCATGTACTTTGAAATATTCTGTACAGGATATAGTATATATTTGGTGAAATTTGATATTTTATGAACAGTATATAAAATATATTTGGTGAAATTTGATATTTTATGTACAGTATACAATCTATATTTGTTGTAGTTTGGTATTTTATGTTCAGTATATAATATTAATATGGTGAAATTTGATATTTTATGTGCAGTATATAATGTGTATTGGGTGAAATTTGATACTTTATGTACAGTATATAGTATATATTTGGAGAAATTTGATATTTTATGTACTGTCTATAATAAATATTTGGAGGAGTTTATGTTATGAGCAATATATAATATATATTCGGTGTACTTTGATATTTTATGTACAGTATATAATATATATTTGTTGAAATTTCATATTTTATCAACAAAATATAATATATATTTGGTGAAATTTGATATTTTATGTACAGTATATATTATATATTTGGTGTACTTTCACATTTTATGTACACTATACAATATAAATTTGATGTACATTGATATTTTATGTACAGTATATAATATATATTTGCTGCGGTTTGATATTTTATGTACTGTATATAATATATATTTGGTGAAATTTGGTATTTTATGTACAGTATATAATATATATTTGGTGAAATTTGATATTTTATGTACAGTATGTAATATATGTTTGGTGTACTTAGATATTTTATGTACAGTATTTGATATATATTTTTTGTACTTTGTTATTTTTTGTACAGTATATAACATATCTTTGGTGAAATTTGATATTTTATGTACAGTATATAATAAATTTTTGGTAAATTAGATTATTTATGTACAGTATATAATATATATTTGGTTTACTTTGATATTTTATGTACAGTATGTAACAAATATTTGGTGAATTTTGATATTTTATATACAGTATATAATATGTATTTGGTGAAATTTGATATTTTATGTACAGAATATACCATATATTTGTTGAAGTTTGACATTTTATGTACAGTATACTATATATATAGTGTACTTTGATATTTCCTGTACATTATATAAACTATATTTGGTGTACTTTGATATTTTAAGTACAGTATATAATATATATTTGGTGTACTTTGATATTTTATGTACAGTATATAATATATATTTGGTGAAGTTTGATATTTTATGTACAGTATATAATATATAATTGATGTACTTTGATATTTTATGTACAGTATATAATATATATTTGGTGAAATTTGATATTTTATATGCAGTATATAATATATATTTGGTGTACTTTGATATTATATGTACAGTATATAATATATATTTGGTGTACTTTGATATTTTATGTACAGTATATAATACATATTATGTGAAGCTTGATATTTTATGTATAGTATAGAATATATTTTTGGTGAAATTTTATATTTTACGTACAGTATAAAATATATATTTGGTGTACTTTGATATTTTATGTACAGTATATAATATACATTTGGTGTATTTGATATTTAATATACAGTATATAATATACATTTGCTGTACTTTGATATTTTATGTGCAGAGTAAGACATATCTTTGGTGAAGTTTGATATTTTATGTGCAGTATATAATATATATTTGGTGAAATTTGATATTTTATGTACACTATATAATATATATTTTGTGTACTTTGATATTTTATGTGCAGTATATTATATACCTTTGGTGAAATTTGATATATTATGTACCTTACGTAATATACATTTGGTGTAACTTGATATTTTATGTGCAGAATATAATATATAATTGGTGAAATTTGATATTTTATGTACAGTATGTAGTATATATTTGGTGTACTTTCACATTTTATGTTTAGTGTATTATATATATTTGGTGTAATTTGATATTTTATGTACAGTATATAATATATATTTGGTGAAATTTGATATTTTTTGTACAGTATATAGTATATATTTGTTTGAATTTGATGCTTTATGTGTAGTATATGATATATATTTGGTGTAGTTTGATATTTTATGTACAGTATGTGATATATATTTGGCATACTTTGATACTTTTTGTTCAGTATATAACTTATATTTGGTGAAATTTGATATTTTATGTACAGCATAGAATATATATTTGGTGATATTTGATATTTTATACACAGTATATGGAATATATTCGGTGTACTTTGACATTTTATGTACAGTATATATTATATATTTGGTGTACTTTGATATTTTATATACAGTATGTAATATACATTTGGTGTATTTTGATATTTTATGTGCAGTATATGATATATCTTTGGTGAAGTTTGATATTTTATGTGCAGTTTATAATATATATTTGGTGAAATTTGATATATTATGTACAGTATATAATACATATTTGTTGTACTTTGATATTTTATGTACAGTATATAATATATATTTGGTGAAATTTAATATTTTTGTAGAGTATATAGAATATATTTGGTGTATTTTCACATTTTATGTACAGTATGTAATATATATTTGGTGTAATTTGATATTTTATGTACAGTATATAATATATATTTGGAGAAATTTGATATTTTATGTACAGTATATAGTATATATTTGGTGTAATTTCACATTTTATGTACAGTACACAATATATATTTGGTGTCCATGGATATTTTATGTACAGTATATAATATATATTTCCTGCAGTTTGATATTTTATGTTCAGTATATAATATATATTTGGTGAAATTTGGTATTTTATGTACAGTATATAATATATATTTGGTGAAATTTGATATTTTATGTACAGTATGTAATATATATTTGGTGCACTTAGATATTTTATGTACAGTATTTGATATATATTTTTTGTACTTTGTTATTTTTTGTACAGTATATAACATATCTTTGGTGAAATTTGATATTTTATGTACAGTATTTAATATATTTTTGGTAAATTAGATATTTTATGTACAGTAGATAATATATATTTGGTATACTTTGATATTTTATGTACAGTATGTAACATATATTTGGTGAAGTTTGATATTTTATGTACAGTATATAATATATATTTGGTGAAATTTGATACTTTATGTACAGAATATAATGTATATTTGGTGAAGTTTGATATTTTATGTACAGTACACCATATATATAGTGTACTTTGATATTTTCTGTACATTATATAAAATATATTTGGTTTACTTTGATATTTTATGTACAGTGTATAATATATATTTGGTGTACTTTGATATTTTATGTACAGTATATAATATATATTTGGTGAAGTTTGATATTTTATGTGCAGTATATAATATATATTTGGTGAAATTTGATATTTTATATACAGTATATAATATATATTTGATGTACTTTGATATTTTATGTACAGTATATAATACATATTTGGAGAATTTTCATATTTTATGTACAGTATATTATATATATTTGGTGAAATTTGATATTTTATGTATAGTATATATTATATATTTGGTGTACTTTGATATTTTATGTACAGCATATAATATATATTTATTGTACTTTTATGTTTTAAGTGCAGTATATGATATATATTTGGTGAAGTTTGATATTTTATGTGCAGTTTATAATATATATTTGGTGAAATTTGATATTTTATATACAGTTTATAATATATATTTGGTGTACTTTGATATTTTATGTGCAGTATATTATATATATTTGGTGAAATTTGATATTTTATGTACAGTATATAATATATATTTGATGTACTTTGATATTTTATGTACAGTATATAATACATATTTGGAGAATTTTGATATTTTATGTACAGTATATATTATATATTTGGTGAAATTTGATATTTTATGTATAGTATATATTATATATTTGGTGTACTTTGATATTTTATGTACAGCATATAATATATATTTGGTGTACTTTTATATTTCAAGTGCAGTATATGATATATATTTGGTGAAGTTTGATATTTTATGTGCAGTAGAAAATATATATTTGTTGAAATTTGATATTTTATGTACAGTTTATAATATATATTTGGTGTACTTTGATATTTTATGTGCAGTATATTATATATATTTGTAGAAGTTTGATATTTTATGTGCAGTACATAATATATATTTGGTGAAATTTCATATTTTATGTACAGTATATAATAGATATTTGTTGTACTTTGGCATTTTATGCGCAGTATATGATGTATATTTGGTGAAGTTTGATGTTTTGTGTGCAGTATATAAAACATATTTTGTGAAATTTGATATTTTATGTACAGTATAAAATATATATTTGGTGTACTTTGATATTTAATGTACAGTATTTAATATATATTTGGTGTACTTTGATACTTTATGTGTAGTATATAATATATATTTGGTGTACTTTGATATTTTATGAAGAGTATATTATACATATTTCGTGTACTTTGATATTTTATTTGCAGTTTATGATATATATTTGGTGAAGTTTGATATTTTATGTGCAGTATATAATATATATTTGGTGAAATTTGATATTTTATGTACAGTCTATAATATATATTTGGTATACTTTGATATTTTATGTAGAGTATATAATATATCTTTGCTGAAATTTGATATTTTATGTACAGTATATAATATATATTTGCTGTAGTTTGATATTTTATGTACAGTATATAATATATATTTGGTGAAATTTGATATTTTATGTACAGTATATAAAATATAGTTGTTGTACTTTGATATTTTATGTACAGTTTATAATATATATTTGGTGTACTTTCATATTTTATGTACAGTATATAATATATATTTGGGGAAATTTGATATTTTATGTACAGTATACTATATATGTGGTGTACTTTGATATTTTCTGTACAGTATATAAAATATATTTGGTATACTTTTATATGTTATGTAAAGTATATAATATATATTTGGTGTACTTTCATATTTTATGTGCAGTACGTAATATATATTTGGTGAAGTTTGATATTTTATGTGTAGTATATAATATATATTTGGTGAAATTTGATATTTTATGTACAGTATATAATATATATTATGTGTACTTGGTATTTCATGTACAGTATATAATATATATTTGGTTCACTTTGATGTTTTATGTACGGTATATAATGTATATTTGGTGTATTTGATATTTTATGTACAGTATATCATATATATTTGGTGTATTTTCATATTTCATGTACAGTATATAATATATATTTGGTGTACTTTCATATGTAATGTGCAGTATATGATATATATTTGGCGAAGTTTGATATTTTATGTGCAGTATGTAATATATATTTGGTGAAATTTGATATTTTATGTACAGTATGTAATATATATGGGGTGTACTTTGATATTTTATGTACAGTTTTTAATATGTATTTGGTGTACTTTGATATTTTATGTACAGTATATAATATTTATTTGGTGTTCTATGATATTTTATGTTCAGTATGTAACATATATTTGGTGTACTTTGATATTTTAAGTACAGTATATAATATATATTTGGTGTACTTTGATATTTTATGTAGAGCATATAATATATATTTTTTGAAGTTTGATATCTTATGTACGGTATAGAATATATATTTGGTGAAATTTGATTTTTAATGAACAGAATATTCTATGTATTTGGTTAAGTTTGATATTTTATGTACAGTATACAATATATATATGGTGTACTTTTATATTTTCTGTACAGTATATAAAATATATATGGTTTACTTTGATATTTTATGTACAGTTTATATCATATATTTGGTGCAATTTGATATTTTATGTACAGTATTTAATATATAATAGGTGTACTTTGATATTTTATGTACTGTATATAATATATATTTGGTGTACTTTGATATTTTATGTGGAGTGTATGATACATACTTGGTGAAGTTTGATATTTTATGTGCAGTATATAATATATAATTGGTTTAATTTGATATTTTATGTACAGTATATAACATATATTTGGTGCAATTTGATATTTTACGTACAGTATTAAATACATATTAGGTGTACTTTGATATTTTATGTACTGTATATAATATATATTTGGTGTACTTTAACATTTTATGAACAGTATATAATACATATTTGTTGTACTTTGATATTTTATGTGCAGTATATGATATATATTTGGTGAAGTTTGATATTTTATGTGAAGTATATACTATATATTTTTTAAAATTGGTATTTAATGTACAGTTTATAATATATATTTGGTGAAGTTTGATATTTTATGTACAGTATATAATATGCGTTTGGTGAAATTTGATATTTTATGTACAGTATATAATATATATGGTGTACTTTGATATTTTATCTACAGGGTATAATATATATTTGGTGTAGTTTGATATTTTGTGTACAGTATAAAAGATATATTTGGTGTACCTTGATATTTTATGTACTGTATAGAATATATATTTGGTGTACTTTGATATTTTCTGTGTAGTATATCATATATATTTGGTGAAGTTTGATATTTTATGTACAGTATATAATATATACTTGGTGAAATTTGATATTTTAATTTCAGTATAAAGTATATTTGTTGTATTTGATATTTTAGGTACAGTATATAATACATATTGTGTGAACTTTGATATTTTATGTACAGTATATAATATATAGTTGGTGAAATTTGATATTTTATGTACAGTATATAATATATATTTGGTGTACTTTGATATTTTATGTGCAGTATATGATATATCTTTGGTGAAGTAATATATTTTATGAGCAGGGTATAATATATATTTGGTGAAATTTGGTGTATAATGTACAGTATATAAAATATATTTGGTGTAATTTGATATTTTATGTACACTATATAATATATTTTTGGTGAAATTTGATATTTTATGTACTGTATATAGTATATATTTGGTGTACTTTCACATTTTATGTACAGTATATAATATATATTTGGTGTACATTGATATATTATGTACAGTATATAATATATATTTGGTGTACTTTGATATTTTCTGTACAGTATATAATATATATTTGGTGTACTTTTATATTTTATTTGCAGTATATGATATATATTTTGTGAAGCTGGATAATTTATGTGCAGTATATAATATATATTTGGTGAAATTTGATATTTTATGACGAATATATAATATATATTTGGTGTACTTTGATATTTTATGTGCAGTATATGATATATATTTGGTGAAGTTTGATATTTTATGTGCAGTATATGATATATATTTGGTGTACTTTGATTCTTTTTGTACAGTATATAACGTATACTTGGTGGAATTTAATATTTTATGTACAGTATATAATACATATTTGGTGATATTTGATATTTTATGTACAGTATTTAGAATATATTTGATGAAATTTGATATTTTATGTACAGTATATAATTTATATTTGGTGTACTTTGATATTTTATGTATAAGATATGATACATATTTGTTGAACTTTGATATTTTTTGTACACCATATAACATATATTTGGTGAAATTTGATATTTTATGTACAGTATATAATATATATTTGGTGAAGTTTGATATTTTGTGTTCAGAATATTTTACATATTTGGTGAAATTTGATATTTTATGTACACCATATAATATATATATGGTGTACTTACAAATTTTATGTACAGTATACAATATATATTCCGTGTACTTTGAAATATTCTGTACAGGATATAGTATATATTTGGTGAAATTTGATATTTTATGAACAGTATATAAAATATATTTGGTGAAATTTGATATTTTATGTACAGTATACAATCTATATTTGTTGTAGTTTGGTATTTTATGTTCAGTATATAATATTAATATGGTGAAATTTGATATTTTATGTGCAGTATATAATGTGTATTGGGTGAAATTTAATATTTTATGTACAGTATATAGTATATATTTGGAGAAATTTGATATTTTATGTACTGTCTATAATAAATATTTGGAGGAGTTTATGTTATGAGCAATATATAATATATATTCGGTGTACTTTGATATTTTATGTACAGTATATAATATATATTTGTTGAAATTTCATATTTTATCAACAAAGTATAATATATATTTGGTGAAATTTGATATTTTATGTACAGTATATATTATATGTTTGGTGTACTTTCACATTTTATGTACACTATACAATATAAATTTGATGTACATTGATATTTTATGTACAGTATATAATATATATTTGCTGCGGTTTGATATTTTATGTACTGTATATAATATATATTTGGTGAAATTTGGTATTTCATGTACAGTATATAATATATATTTGGTGAAATTTGATATTTTATGTACAGTATGTAATATATATTTGGTGTACTTAGATATTTTATGTACAGTATTTGATATATATTTTATGTACTTTGTTATTTTTTGTACAATATATAACATATCTTTGGTGAAATTTGATATTTTATGTACAGTATATAATAAATTTTTGGTAAATTAGATTATTTATGTACAGTATATAATATATATTTGGTTTACTTTGATATTTTATGTACAGTATGTAACAAATATTTGGTGAATTTTGATATTTTATATACAGTATATAATATGTATTTGGTGAAATTTGATATTTTATATACAGAATATACCATATATTTGTTGAAGTTTGACATTTTATGTACAGTATACTATATATATAGTGTACTTTGATATTTCCTGTACATTATATAAACTATATTTGGTGTACTTTGATATTTTATGTACAGTATATAATATATATTTGGTGTACTTTGATATTTTATGTACAGTATATAATATATATTTGGTGAAGTTTGATATTTTATGTACAGTATATAATATATAATTGATGTACTTTGATATTTTATGTACAGTATATTATATATATTTGGTGAAATTTGATATTTTATATGCAGTATATAATATATATTTGGTGTACTTTGATATTTTATGTACAGTATATAATATATATTTGGTGTACTTTGATATTTTATGTACAGTATATAATACATATTATGTGAAGCTTGATATTTTATGTATAGTATAGAATATATTTTTGGTGAAATTTTATATTTTACGTACAGTATAAAATATATATTTGGTGTACTTTGATATTTTATGTACAGTATATAATATACATTTGGTGTATTTGATATTTAATATACAGTATATAATATACATTTGCTGTACTTTGATATTTTATGTGCAGAGTAAGACATATGTTTGGTGAAGTTTGATATTTTATGTGCAGTATATAATATATATTTGGTGAAATTTGATATTTTATGTACACTATATAATATATATTTGGTGTACTTTGATATTTTATGTGCAGTATATTATATACCTTTGGTGAAATTTGATATATTATGTACCTTACGTAATATACATTTGGTGTAACTTGATATTTTATGTGCAGAATATAATATATAATTGGTGAAATTTGATATTTTATGTACAGTATGTAGTATATATTTGGTGTACTTTCACATTTTATGTTTAGTGTATTATATATATTTGGTGTAATTTGATATTTTATGTACAGTATATAATATATATTTGGTGAAATTTGATATTTTTTGTACAGTATATAGTATATATTTGTTTGAATTTGATGCTTTATGTGTAGTATATGATATATATTTGGTGTAGTTTGATATTTTATGTACAGTATGTGATATATATTTGGCATACTTTGATACTTTTTGTTCAGTATATAACTTATATTTGGTGAAATTTGATATTTTATGTACAGCATAGAATATATATTTGGTGATATTTGATATTTTATACACAGTATATGGAATATATTCGGTGTACTTTGACATTTTATGTACAGTATATATTATATATTTGGTGTACTTTGATATTTTATATACAGTATGTAATATACATTTGGTGTATTTTGATATTTTATGTGCAGTATATGATATATCTTTGGTGAAGTTTGATATTTTATGTGCAGTTTATAATATATATTTGGTGAAATTTGTATATTATGTACAGTATATAATACATATTTGTTGTACTTTGATATTTTATGTACAGTATATAATATATATTTGGTGAAATTTAATATTTTTGTAGAGTATATAGAATATATTTGGTGTATTTTCACATTTTATGTACAGTATGTAATATATATTTGGTGTAATTTCATATTTTATGTACAGTATATAATATATATTTGGAGAAATTTGATATTTTATGTACAGTATATAGTATATATTTGGTGTAATTTCACATTTTATGTACAGTACACAATATATATTTGGTGTCCATGGATATTTTATGTACAGTATATAATATATATTTCCTGCAGTTTGATATTTTATGTTCAGTATATAATATATATTTGGTGAAATTTGGTATTTTATGTACAGTATATAATATATATTTGGTGAAATTTGATATTTTATGTACAGTATGTAATATATATTTGGTGCACTTAGATATTTTATGTACAGTATTTGATATATATTTTTTGTACTTTGTTATTTTTTGTACAGTATATAACATATCTTTGATGAAATTTGATATTTTATGTACAGTATTTAATATATTTTTGGTAAATTAGATATTTTATGTACAGTAGATAATATATATTTGGTATACTTTGATATTTTATGTACAGTATGTAACATATATTTGGTGAAGTTTGATATTTTATGTACAGTATATAATACATATTTGGTGAAATTTGATACTTTATGTACAGAATATAATGTATATTTGGTGAAGTTTGACATTTTATGTACAGTACACCATATATATAGTGTACTTTGATATTTTCTGTACATTATATAAAATATATTTGGTTTACTTTGATATTTTATGTACAGTGTATAATATATATTTGGTGTACTTTGATATTTTATGTGCAGTATATTATATATATTTGGTGAAATTTGATATTTTATGTACAGTATATAATATATATTGGATGTACTTTGATATTTTATGTACAGTATATAATACATTTTTGGAGAATTTTGATATTTTATGTACAGTATGTTATATATTTGGTGAAATTTGATATTTTATGTATAGTATATATTATATATTTGGTGTACTTTGATATTTTAAGTACAGCATATAATATATATTTGGAGTACTTTTATATTTTAAGTGCAGTATATGATATATATTTGGTGAAGTTTGATATTTTATGTGCAGTTTATAATATATATTTGGTGAAATTTGATATTTTATGTACAGTTTATAATATATATTTGGTGTACTTTGATATTTTATGTGCAGTATATTATATATATTTGGTGAAATTTGATATTTTATGTACAGTATATAACATATATTTGATGTACTTTTATATTTTATGTACAGTATATAATACATATTTGGAGAATATTGATATTTTATGTATAGTATATAATATATATTTGGTGAAATTTGATATTTTATGTATAGTATATATTATATATTTGCTGTACTTTGATATTTTATGTACAGCATATAATATATATTTGGTGTACTTTTATATTTTAAGTGCAGTATATGATATATATTTGATGAAGTTTGATATTTTATGTGCAGTATATAATATATATTTGGTGAAATTTGATATTTTATGTACAGTTTATAATATATATTTGGTGTACTTTGATATTTTATGTGCAGTATATTATATAAATGTGGTGAAGTTTGATATTTTATGTGCAGTATATAATATATATTTGGTGAAATTTGATATTTTTTGTAGAGTATATAATATATATTTGATGTACTTTGATATTTTATGTGCAGTATATTATATATATTTGTAGAAGTTTGATATTTTATGTGCAGTATATAATATATATTTGGTGAAATTTCATATTTTATGTACAGTATATAATAGTTATTTGGTGTACTTTGGCATTTTATGCGCAGTATATGATGTATATTTGGTGAAGTTTGATGTTTTGTGTGCAGTATATAATATATATTTTGTGAAATTTGATATTTTATGTACAATATAAAATATATATTTGGTGTACTTTGATATTTAATGTACAGTTTTTAATATATATTTGGTGTACTTTGATACTTTATGTATAGTATATAATATATATTTGGTGTACTTTGATATTTTATGAACAGTATATTATACATATTTCGTGTTCTTTGATATTTTGTGGGCAGTTTATGATATATATTTGGTGAAGTTTGATATTTTATGTGCAGTTTATAATATATATTTGGTGAAATTTGATATATTATGTACAGTATACAATACATATTTGGTGAAATTTGATATGTCATGTACAGTACATAATATGTATTTGGCATAGTTTGATATTTTTTGTACAGTATATGATATATATTTGGTGTACTTTGATACTTTTGTACAGTATATAACGTATATTTGGTGAAATTTAATATTTTATGTGCAGTATATAATATATATTTGGTGATATTTGATATTTTATGTACAGTATTTAGAATATATTTGATGAAATTTTTTATTTTATGTACAGCACATAATTTATATTTGGTGCACTTTGATATTTTATGTATATTATATGATATATATTTGTTGAACTTTGATATTTTTTGTACAGCATATAACATATATCTGGTGAAATTTGATATTTTATGTACAGTATATAATATATTTTTGGTGAAGTTTGATATTTTATGAACAGAATATTTTACATATTTGGTGAAGTTTGATATTTTATGTACAGTATATAATATATATTTGGTGTACTTTGATATTTTATGTGCAGTATATGATGTATATTTGGTGAAGTTTGATGTTTTCTGTGCAGTATATAATATATATTTGTGAAATTTGATATTTTATGTACATTATATAATATATATTTTGTGTACTTAGATATTTTTTGTACAGTATTTAATATATATTTGGTGTAATTTGATATTTTATGTACAGTACATAATATATATTTGGTGTACTTTGATATTTTATGTGCAGTATATGATACATATTTGGTGAAGTTTGACATTTTATGTACAGTATGTAAAACATATTTGGTGAAATTTTGATATTTTCTGTACAGTTTAAAATATATTTGTTTTACTTTTATATTTTATGTACAGTATAAAATATATATTTTGTGTACTTTGATATTTTATATACAGTATATAATATATATTTGGTGAACTCTGATATTTTATGTACAGTATATAATATATATTTGGTGTACTTTGATATTTTAAGTGCAGTATGTGATATATATTTGGTTATGTTTGATATTTTATGTGCAGTTTATAATATATATTTGGTGAAATTTGATATATTATGTACAGTATACAATACATATTTGGTGAAATTTGATATATTATTTACAGTATATAATATTTATTTGGTGAAATTTGATATTTTTTGTACAGTATATAGTATATATTTGGTGTACTTACAAATTTTATGTACAGTATACAATAAATATCGGGTGTACAGTGATATATTCTGTACAGGATATAGTGTATATTTGGTGAAATTTGATATTTTATGAACAGTATACAAAATATATTTGGTGAAATTTGATATTTTAAGTACAGTATACAATCTATATTTGGTGTACTTTGGTATTTTATGTTCAGTATATAATATTCATTTGGTGAAATTTGATATTTTATGTCCAGTATATAATGTATATTGGGTGAAATTAGATATTTTATGTACAGAATATAATATATATTTGTTGTACTTTGATATTTTAGGTGCAGTATATGATATATATTTGGTGAAGTTTGATATTTTGTGTGTAGTATATAATATATATGGTGAAATTTGATATTTTGTATACATTTAATAAAACACATTTGGTGTACTTTGATATTTTATGTGCAGTATATTATATATATTTCGTGAGGTTTGATATTTTATGTGCAGTACATAATATATATTTGGTGAAATTTGATATTTTATGTACAGTATATAATATATATTTGGTGTACATTGATATTTTACGTGCAGTATATGATGTATATTTGGTGAAGTTTGATGTTTTATGTGCAGTATATAATATATATTTGTGAAATTTGATATTTTATGTGCATTATATAATATATAATTTGGGTACTTTGATATTATTTGTACAGTATTTGATATATATTTGGTGTAATTTGATATTTTATGTACATTATATAATATATATTTTGTGTACTATGATATTTTATGTAGAGTATATAATATATATTTGTTGAAATTTGACATTTTATGTACAGTATATAATATATAATTGCTGTAGTTTGATATTTTATGTACAGTATATAATATATATTTGGTGAAATTTGGTATTTTATGTACAGTATATTATATATATTTGGTGAAGTTTGATATTTTATTTACAATATGTAATATATATATGGTGAAATTTGATATTTTATGTATAGTACATAAAATATATTTGGTGTACTTTGATATTTTATGTGCAGTATGTGATATATATTTGGTGAAGTTTCATATTTTATGTACAGTATATAAAACATATTTGGTGAAATTTTGATATTTTATGTACGGTATAAAATATATTTATTTTACTTTCATATTTTATGTACAGAATATAATATATATTTTGTGTACTTTGATATTTTATGTACAGTATATAATATATATTTGGTGTACTTTGATATTTTATATACAGTATGTAATATACATTTGGTGTATTATGATATTTTATGTGCAGTATATGATATATCTTTGGTGAAGTTTGATATTTTATGTACAGTTTATAATACATATTCGGTGAAATTTGATATATTATATACAGTATATAATACATACTTGTTGTACTCTGATATTTTATGTACAGTATATAATATATATTTGGTGAAATTTAATATTTTTTGTACAGTATATAGTATATATTTGGTGTACTTTCACATTGTATGTACAGTATGTAATATATATGTGATGCAATTTGATATTTTATGTACAGTATATAATACATATTTGGAGAATTTTGATATTTTATGTACAGTATATAATATATATTTGGTGAAATTTGATATTTTATGTATAGTACATATTATATATTTGGTGTACTTTGATATTTTATGTACAGCATATAATTTATGTTTGGTGTACTTTTTTATTTTAAGTGCAGTATATGATATATATTTGGTGAAGTTTGATATTTTATGTGCAGTTAATAATATATATTGGGTGAAATTTGATATTTTATGTACAGTATATAATATATATTTGTTGTACTTTGATATTTTCTGTGCAGTATATTATATATATTTGGTGAAATTTAATATTTTTTGTACAGTATATAGTATATATTTGTTGTACTTTCTCATTTTATGTACAGTATGTAATATATATTTGGTGTACTTTGATATTTTATGTACAGTATATAATATATATTTGGTGAAATTTGATATTTTATCTACAGTATATTGTATATATTTGGTGTAATTTCTCATTTTATGTAGAATATACAATATATATTTGGTGTACATGGATATTTTATGTTCAGTATATAATATATATTTCCTGCAGTTTGATTTTTTGTGTTCAGTATATAATATATATTTGGTGAAATTTGGTATTTTATGTACAGTATATAATATACATTTGGTGAAATTTGATATTTTATGTACAGTTTATAATATATATTTGGTGTACTTTGATATTTTATGTGCAGTATATTATATATATTTGGTGAAGTTTGATAAATTTATGTGCAGTATATAATATATATTTGTGAAATTTGATATTTTATGTACATTATATAATATATATTTTGTGTACTTTGATATCTTTTGTACAGTATTAATATATATTTGGTGTAATTTGATATTTTATGTACAGTATATAATATATATTTGGTGTACTTTGTTATTTCATGTTGAGGATATAATATATATTTGGTGAAATTTGACATTTTATGCACAGTATATAATATATATTTGCTGTAGTTTGATACTTTACGTACAGTATAAAATATATATTTGGTGAAATTTGCTATTTTATGTACAGTAAATAATATATATTTGGTGAAGTTTGATATTTTATTTACAGTATGTAATAATATATATGGTGAAATTTGATATTTTATGTATAGTACATAAAATATATTTGGTGTACTTTGATATTTTCTGTGCAGTATATGATATATATTTGGTGAAGTTTCATTTTTTATGTACAGTTTACAAAACATATTTGGTGAAATTTTGATATTTTATGTAGGGTATAAAATATATTTGTTTTACTTTCATATTTTATGTACAGTATATAATATATATTTTGTGTACTTTGATATTTTATGTACAGTATATAATATATATTTGGTGTACTTTGATATTTTATATACAGTATGTAATATACATTTGGTGTATTTTGATATTTTATGTGCAGTATATGATATATATTGGGTGAAATTTAATATTTTTTGTACAGTATATAGTATATATTTGGTGTATTTTCACATTTTACGTACAGTATGTAATATATATTTGGTGTACGTTGATATTTTATGTACAGTATATAATATATATTTGGTGAAATTTGATATTTTATGTACAGTATATAGTATATATTTGGTGTACTTTCACATTTTATGTACAGTTTGTAATATATATTTGGTGTACTTTGATATTTTATGTACAGTATATAATATATATTTCCTGCAGTTTGATATTTTATGTTCAGTATATAATATATATTTGGTGAAATTTGGTATTTTATGTACAGTATATAATATATATTTGGTGAAATTTGATATATTATGTACAGTATGTAATATGTATTTGGTGTACTTTGATATTTTATGTACAGTATATAATATATATTTGGTGAAATTTGATATTTTATATACTGTATATAGTATATATTTAGTGTAATTTCACATTTTATGTACAGGATAGAACATTTATTTGGTGTACATGGATATTTTATGTACAGTATATAATATATATTTCCTGCAGTTTGATATTTTATGTTCAGTATATAATATATATTTGGTGAAATTTGGTATTTTATGTACAGTATATAATATATATTTGGTGTACATAGATATTTTATGTACAGTATTTGATATATATTTTTTGTACTTTGTTATTTTTTGTACAGTATATAACATATCTTTGGTGAAATTTGATATTTTATGTAAAGTATTTAATATATTTTTGGTAAATTAGATATTTTATGTACTGTAGATAATATCTATTTGGTATACTTTGATATTTTATGCGCAGTATGTAACATATATTTGGTGAAGTTTGATATTTTATGTACAGTATATAATATATATTTGGTGAAATTTGATATTTTATGTACAGAATATCAGTATATAACATATATTTGGTGAAATTTGATATTTTATGTACAGTATATAATATATTTGGTGCACTTTGACATTTCATGAACAGTATATTATTTATATTTGGTGAAATTTGATATATTATGTACAGTATATAATATATATTTGGTGTACTTTGATATTTTATGTACAGTATATAATATGTTTTAAGTGAAATTTCATATTTTATGTCCAGTATGTAATATATATTTGGTGTACTTTGATATTTTATGTACAGTATATGATATCGATTTGTTGCACTTTGATATTTTTGTACAGTATATAACATATATTTTATGTGCAGTATATGATATATATTTGGTGTACTTTGATTTTTTTCTACACTATATAACATATATTTGGTGTACTTTGATATTTTATGTACGTTTTATAATATATATCTGGTGTACTTTGATATTTTATGAACAGTATATATTATATATTTGGTGTACTTTGATATTTTATGTGCAGTATATTATATATGTTTGGTGAAGTTTTATATTTTCTGTTCAGTACATAATATATATTTGGTGAAATTTGATATTTTATATACAGTATATAATATATATTTGTTGTACTTTATATTTTATGTACAGCATATAATATATATTTGGTGAAATTTGATATTTTATGTACGGTATATAGCATATATTTGGTGAAAATTGATATTTATATACAGTATATAATATATATTTGGTGTACTTTGATATTTTATGTAAAGTATATAATATATATTTGGTGTAATTTGATATTTTATGTACAGTATATAATATATATTTGCTGTACTTTGATATTTTATGTGCAGTATATGATATATATTTGGTGAAGTTTGATATTTTATGTGCAGTATATAATATGTATTTGGTGAAATTTGATATTTTTTGTGCAGTATATAATATATACTTGGTGTACTTTGATATTTTATGTACAGAATACAATATATATTGTGTACTTTGATATTTTATGTACAGTATATAATATATATTTGGTGTATTTGATATTTTATGTACAGTATATAATATATATTTCTGTTGTTTCGTATTTTATGTGCAGTACATGATATATATTTCGTGAAGTTTGATATTTTATGTGCAGTATGTAATATATATTTGGTGAAAATTGATATTTTACATACAGTATATAATATATATTGGGTGTACTTTGATATTTTATGTACAGTATATGATATATATTTGGTGTACTTTGATATATTTTGTACAGTATATAACATATTTTATGTACAGTCTATGATATATATTTTGTGTACTTTTATATTTTTTTGTACAGTATATAACGTATATCTGCTGGACTTTGATATTTTATGTACAGTACATAATATATAATTTGTGAAATTTGGTATTTTATGTACGGTATGTAATATATATTTGGTGAAGTTTGATATTTTATGTAGAGTATATAATATATATATGGTGAAATTTGAAATTTTATGTACAGTATATAATATTTATTTGGAGTAATTTGATATTTTATGTGCAGTATATAATATATATATGGCGATATTTGATATTTTATGTGCAGTATTTAGAATATATTTGATGAAATTTGATATTTTATGTACAGCATATAATTTATATTTGGTGTACTTTGATATTTTATGTATATTATATGATATATATTTGTTGAACTTTGATATATTTTGTACAGCATATTACATATATCTGGTGAAATTTGATATTTTATGTACAGTATATAATATATATTTGGTGTACTTTGATATTTTATGTACAGTATATAATATATATTTGGTGAAATTTGACATTTTCTGTACAGTATATAATATATATTTGCTGTAGTTTGATATTTTATGTACAGTATAAAATATATATGTGGTGAAATTTGGTATTTTATGTACAGTATATAATATATATTTGGTGAAGTTTGATATTTTATTTACAATATGAAATATATATGGTGAAATTTGATATTTTATGTTTAGTACATAAAATATATTTGGTGTACTCTGATATTTTATGTGCAGTATATGGTATATATTTGGTGAAGTTTCATATTTTTTGTACAGTATATAAAACATATTTGGTGAAATTTTGATATTTTATGTATGGTATAAAATATATTTGTTTTACTTTCATATTTTATGTTCAGTATATAATATAAATTTTGTGTACTTTGATATTTTATGTACAGTATATAATATATTTGGTGTACTTTGATATTTTATATACAGTATGTAATATACATTTGGTGTATTTTGATATTTTATGTGCAGTATATGATATATCTTTGGTGAAATTTGATATTTTATGTACAGTATATAGTATATATTTGGTGTAATTTCACATTTTATGTACAGTATACAATACATATTTGGTGTACATGTATATTTTATGTACAGTATATAATATATATTTCCTGCAGTTTGATATTTTATGTTCAGTATATAATATATATTTGGTGAAATTTGGTATTTTATGTACAGTATATAATATATATTTGGTGAAATTTGGCATTTTATGTACAGTATGTAATATATATTTGCTGTACTTAGATATTTTATGTACAGTATTTGATATATATTTTTTGTACTTTGTTATTTTTGGTACAGTATATAACATATCTTTGGTGAAATTTGATATTTTATGTACAGTATTTAATATATTTTTGGTAAATTAGATATTTTATGTACAGTAGATAATATATATTTGGTATACTTTGGTATTTTATGTACAGTATGTAACATATATTTGGTGAAGTTTGATATTTTATGTACAGTATATAATATATATTTGGTGAAATTTGATATTTTATGTACAGAATATAATGTATATTTGGTGAAGTTTGACATTTTATGTAGAGTATACTATATATATAGTGTACTTTGATATTATCTGTACATTATATAAAATATATTTGGTGTACTTTGATATTTTATGTACAGTGTATAATATATATGTGGTGTATTTTGATATTTTATGTACAGTATATAATATATATTTGGTGAAGTTTGATATTTTATGTGCAGTACAAAATATATATTTGGTGAAATTTGATATTTTATGTATAGTATATATTATATATTTGGTGTACTTTGATATTTTATGTACAGCATATAATATAACTTTGGTATACTTTTATATTTTAAGTGCAGTATATGATATATATTTGGTGAAGTTTGATATTTTATGTGCAGTATATAATATATATTTGGTGAAAATTGATATTTTATGTACAGTATATAATATATATTTGGTGAAGTTTGATATTTTATGTGCAGTATATAATATATATTTGGTGAAATTTGATATTTTATGTACAGTATATAATATATATTTGCTGTACTTTGATATTTTATGTGCAGTATATTATATATATTTGGTGAAGTTTGATATTTTATGTGCAGTATATAATATATATTTGGTGTACTTTGATATTTTATGTGCAGTATGTGATGTATATTTTGTGAAGTTTGATGTTTTATGTGCAGTATATAATATATATTTGTGAAATTTGATATTTTATGTACATTATATAATATATATTTTGTGTACTTTGATATTTTTTGTACAGTATTTAATATATATTTGGTGTAATTTGATGTTTTATGTACAGTATATAATATATATTTGGTGTACTATGATATTTTATATAGAGTATATAATATATATTTGGTGAAGTTTGTCATTTTATGTACAGTATATAATATATACTTGCTGTAGTTTGATATTTTATGTACAGAATAAAATATATATTTGTTGAAATTTGGTATTTTATGTACAGTACATAATATATATTTGTTGAAGTTTGATATTTTATTTACAGCATGTAATATATATATGGTGAAATTTGATATTTTATGTATAGTACATAAAATATATTTGGTGTACTTTGATATTTTATGTGCAGTATATGATATATATTTGGTGAAGTTTCATATTTTATGTACAGTATATAAAACACATTTGGTGAAATTTTGATATTTTATGTATGGTATAAAATATATTTGTTTTACTTTCATATTTTATGTACAGTATATAATATATATTTTGTGTACTTTGATATTTTATGTACAGTATATAATATATATTTGGTGTACTTTGATATTTTATATACATTATGTAATATACATTTGGTGTATTTAGATATTTTATGTGCAGTATATGATATATCTTTGGTGAAGTTTGATATTTTATGTGCAGTTTATAATATATATTTGGTGAAATTTGGTATATTATGTACAGTATATAATACATACTTGTTGTACTTTGATATTTTATGTACAGTATATAATATATATTTGGTGAAATTTAATATTTTTTGTACAGCATATAGTATATATTTGGTGTACTTCCACATTTTATGTACAGTATGTAATATATATTTGGTGTACTTTGATATTTTATGTACAGTATATAATACATATTTGGTGAAATTTGATATTTTATGTACAGTATATACTATATATTTGGTGTAATTTCACATTTTATGTACAGTATACAATATGAATTTGGTGTACATGGATATTTTATGAACAGTATGTAATATATATTTCCTGCAGTATGATATTTTATGTTCAGTATATAATATATATTTGGTGAAATTTGGTATTTTATGTACAGTATATAATATATATTTGGTGAAATTTGATATTTTATGTACAGTATGTAATATATATTTGGTGTACTTAGATATTTTATGTACAGTATTTGATATATATTTTTTGTACTTGGTTATTTTTTGTACAGTATATAACATATCTTTCGTGAAATTTGATATTTTATGTACAGTATTTAATATATTTTTGGTAAATTAGATATTTTATGTACTGTAGATAATATATATTTGGTATACTTTGATATTTTATGTACAGTATGTAACATATATTTGGTGAAGTTTGATATTTTATGTACAGTATATAATATATTTTTAGTGAAATTTGATATTTTATGTACAGAATATAATGTATATTTGGTGAAGTTTGACATTTTATGTACAGGATACTATATATATAGTGTACTTTGATATTATCTGTACATTATATAAAATATATTTGGTGTACTTTGATATTTTATGTACAGTGTATAATATATATGTGGTGTATTTTGATATTTTATGAACAGTATATAATATATATTTGGTGAAGTTTGATATTTTATGTGCAGTACAAAATATATATTTGGTGAAATTTGATATTTTATGTATAGTATACATTATATATTTGGTGTACTTTGATATTTTCTGGACATTATATAAAATATATTTGGTGTACTTTGATATTTTATGTACAGTGTATAATATATATTTGGTGTACTTTGATATTTTATGTACAGTATATAATATATATTTGGTGAAGTTTGATATTTTTTGTGCAGTATATAATAAATATTTGGTGAAATTTGATATTTTATGTACAGTATATAATATATATTTGATGTACTTCGATATTTTATGTACAGTATGTAATACATATTTGGAGAATTTTGATATTTTATGTACAGTATATAATATATATTTGGTGAAATTTGATATTTTATGTATAGTATATATTATATATTTGGTGTACTTTGATATTTTATGTACAGCATATAATATATATTTGGTGTACTTTTATATTTTAAGTGCAGTATATGATATATATTTGGTGAAGTTAGATATTTTATGTGAAGTACAAAATATATATTTGGTGAAATTTGATATTTTATGTACAGTTTATAATATATATTTGGTGTACTTTGATATTTTATGTGCAGTATATTATATATATTTGGTGAAATTTGATATTTTATGTACAGTATATAATATATATTTGATGTACTTTGATATTATATGTACAGTATATAATACATATTTGGAGAATTTTGATATTTTATGTACAGTATATAATATATATTTGATGAAATTTGATATTTTATGTATAGTATATATTATATATTATGTGTACTTTGATATTTTATGTACAGCATGTAATATATATTTGGTGTACTTTTATATTTTAAGTGCATTATATGATATATATTTGGTGAGGTTTGATATTTTATGTGCAGTATATAATATATATTTGGTGAAATTTGATATTTTATGTACAGTTTATAATATATTTTTGGTGTACTTTGATATTTTATGTGCAGTATATTATATATATTTGGTGAAGTTCGATATTTTATGTGCAGTATATAATATATACTTGGTGAAATTTGATATTTTATGTACGGTATATAATATATATTTGGTGTACTTTGATATTTTATGTGCAGTATATGATGTATATTTGGTGAAGTTTGATGTTTTATGTGCAGTATATAATATATATTTGTGAAATTTGATATTTTATGTACATTATATAATATATATTTTGTTTACATTGATATTTTTTGTACAATATTTAATATATATTTGGTGTAATTTGATATTTTATGTACAGTATATAATATATATTTGGTGTACTTTGTTATTTTATGTAGAGTATATAATATATATTTTGTGAAATTTGTCATTTTATGTACAGTATATAATACATATTTGCTGTAGTTTGATATTTTATGTACAGTATAAAATACATATTTGTTGAAATTTGGTATTTTATGTACAGTATATAATATATATTTGGTGAAGTTTGATATTTTATTTACAGTATGTAATATATATATGGTGAAATTTGATATTTTATGTATAGTACATAAAATGTATTTGGTGTACTTTGATATTTTATGTGCAGTATATGATATATATTTGGTGAAGTTTCATATTTTATGTACAGTATATAAAACCTATTCGGTGAAATTTTGATATTTTATGTACGGTATAAAATATATTTGTTTTACTTTCATATTTTATGTACAGTATATAATATATAATTTGTGTACTTTGATATTTTATGTACAGTATATAATATATATTGGGGTACTTTGATATTTTATTTACAGTATGTAATATATTTTTGGTGTATTTTGATATTTTATGTGCAGTATATGATATATCTTTGGTGAAGTTTGATATTTTATGTGCAGTTTAAAATATATATTTGGTGAAATTTGATATATTATGTACAGTATATAATACATATTTGTTGTACTTTGATATTTTATGTGCAGTATATAATATATATTTGGTAAAATTTAATATTTTTTGTAAAGTATATAGTGTATATTAGGTGTACTTTCACATTTTATGTACAGTATGTAGTATATATTTGGTGTACTTTGATATTTTATGTACAGTATATAATACATATTTGGTGAAATTTGATATTTTATGTACAGTATATAGTATATATTTGGTGTAATTTCACATTTTGTGTACTGTATACAATATATACTTGTTGTACATGGATATTTTATGTACAGTATATAATATATATTTCCTGCAGTTTGATATTTTATGTTCAGTATATAACATATATTTGGTGAAATTTGGTATTTTATGTACAGTATATAATATATATTTGGTGAAATTTGATATTTTATGTACAGTATGTAATATATATTTGGTGTACTTAGATATTTTATGTACAGTATTTGATATATATTTTTTGTACTTGGTTATTTTTTGTACAGTATATAACATATCTTTGGTGAAATTTGATATTTTATGTACAGTATTTAATATATTTTTGGTAAATTAGATATTTAATGTACAGTAGATAATATATATTTGGTATACTTTGATATTTTATGTACAGTATGTAACATATGTTTGGTGAAGTTTGATATTTTATGTACAGTATATAATATATATTTGGTGAAGTTTGATATTTTATGTACAGAATATAATGTATATTTGGTGAAGTTTGACATTTTATGTACAGTATACTGTATATACAGTGTACTTTGATATTTTCTGTACATTATATAAAATATATTTGGTGTACTTTGATATTTTATGTACAGCGTATAATATATATTTCGTGTACTTTGAAATTTTATGTACAGTATATAATATATATTTGGTGAAGTTTGATATTTTATGTGCAGTATATAATATATATTTGGTGAAATTTGATATTTTATGTACAGTATATAATATATATTTGATGTACTTTGATATTTTATGTACAGTATATAATACATATTTGGAGAATTTTGATATTTTATGTACAGTATATAATATATATTTGGTGAAATTTGATATTTTATGTATAGTATATATTATATATTTGGTGTACTTTGATATTTTATGTACAGCATATAATATATATTTGGTGTACTTTTATATTTTAAGTCCAGTATATAATATGTATTTGGTGAAGTTTGATATTTTATGTGCAGTATATAATATATATTTGGTGAAATTTGATATTTTATGTACAGTTTATAATATATATTTGGTGTACTTTGATATTTTATGTGCAGAATATTATATATATTTGGTGAAATTTGATATTTTATGTACAGTATATAATATATATTTGATGTACTTTGATATTTTATGTACAGTATATAATACATATTTGGAGAATTTTGATATTTTGTGTACAGTATATAATATATATTTGGTGAAATTTGATATTTTATATGTAGTATATATTATATATTTGGTGTACTTTGATATTTTATGTACAGCATATAATATATCTTTGGTGTACTTTTATATTTTAAGTGCAGTATATGATATATATTTGGTGTACTTTGATATTTTATGTTCAGTATATTATATATATTTGGTGAAGTTTGATATTTTATGTGCAGTATATAATATATATTTGGTGAAATTTGATATTTTATGTACAGTATATAATATATATTTGGTGTACTTTGATATTTTATGTGCAGTATGTGATGAATATTTGGTGAAGTTTGATGTTTTATGTGCAGTATATAATATATATTTGTTAAATTTGATATTTTATGTACATTATATAATATATATTTTGTGTACATTGATATTTTTAGTACAGTATTTAATATATATTTGGTGTAATTTGATATTTTATGTACAGTATATAATATATATTTGGTGTACTTTGTTATTTTATGTAGAGTATATAATATATATTTGGTGAAATTTGTCATTTTATGTACAGTGTATAATATATATTTGCTGTAGTTTGATATTTTATGTACAGTATAAAATACATATTTGTTGAAATTTGGTATTTTATGTACAGTATATAATATATATTTGGTGAAGTTTGATATTTCATTTACAGTATGTAATATATATATGGTGAAATTTGATATTTTATGTATAGTTCATAAAATGTTTTTGGTGTACTTTGATATTTTATGTGCAGTATATGATATATATTTGGTGAAGTTTCATATTTTATGTACAGTATATAAAATATATTTGGTGACATTTTGATATTTTATGTACGGTATAAAATATATTTGTTTTACTTTCATATTTTATGTACAGTATATAATAATATATTTTGTGTACTTTGATATTTTATGTACAGTATATAATATATATTTGGTGTACTTTGATATTTTATATACAGTATGTAATATACATTTGGTGTATTTTGATATTTTATGTGCAGTATATGATATATCTTTGGTGAAGTTTGATATTTTTTGTGCAGTTTATAATATATATTTGGTGAAATTTGATATATTATGTACAGTATATAATACATATTTGTTGTACTTTGATATTTTATGTACAGTATATAATATATATTTGGTGAAATTTAATATTTTTTGTACAATATATAGTATATATTTGGTGTACTTTCACATTTTATGTACAGTATGTAATATATATTTGGTGTACTTTGATATTTTATGTACAGTATATTATACATATTTGGTGAAATTTGATATTTTATGTACAGTATATAGTGTATATTTGGTGTAATTTCACATTTTATGTACAGGATACAATATATATTTGGTGTACATGGATATTTTATGTACAGTATATAATATATATTTCCTGCAGTTTGATATTTTATGTCCAGTATATAATATATATTTGGTGAAATTTGGTATTTTATGTACAGTATATAATATACATATGGTGAAATTTGATATTTTATGAACAGTATGTAATATATATTTGGTGTACTTAGATATTTTATGTACAGTATTTGATATATATTTTTTGTACTTTGTTATTTTTTTTACAGTATATAACATATCTTTGGTGAAATTTAATATTTTACGAACAGTATTTAATATATTTTTGGTAAATTAGATATTTTATGTACAGTAGATAATATATATTTGGTATACTTTGATATTTTATGTGCAGTATGTAACATATATTTGGTGAAGTTTGATATTTTATGTACAGTATATAATATATATTTGGTGAAATTTGATATTTTATGTGCGGAATATAATGTATATTTTGTGAAGTTTGACATTTTATGTACAGTATACTATATATGCAGTGTACTTTGATATTTTCTGTACATTATATAGAATATATTTGGTGTACTTTGATAGTTTATGTACAGCGTATAATATATATTTGGTGTACTTTGAAATTTTATGCTTAGTATATAATATATATTTGGTGAAGTTTGATATTTTATGTGCAGTATATAATATATATTTGGTGAAATTTGATATTTTATGTACAGATTATATTATATATTTGGTGTACTTTGATATTTTATGTGCAGTATATTATATATATTTGGTGAAATTTGATATTTTATGTACAGTATATAATATATATTTGATGTACTTTGATATTTTATGTACAGTATATAATACATATTTGGAGAATTTTGATATTTTGTGTACAGTATATAATATATATTTGGTGAAATTTGATATTTTATGTACAGTTTATAATATATATTTGGTGTACTTTGATATTTTATGTGCAGTATATTATATATATTTGGTGAAGTTTGATATTTTATGTGCAGTATGTAATATATATTTGGTGAAATTTGATATTTTATGTACAGTATATAATATGTATTTGGTGTACTTTGATATTTTATGTGCAGTATATGATGTATGTTTGGTGAAGTTTGATGTTTTATGTGCAGTATATAATATATATTTGTGAAATTTGATATTTTATGTACATTATATAATATATATTTTGTGTACTTTGATATTTTTTGTACAGTATTAATATATATTTGGTGTAATTTGATATTTTAAGTACAGTATATAATATATATTTGGTGTACTTTGTTATTTTATGTAGAGTATATAATATATATTTGGTGAAATTTGACATTTTATGTACAGTATATAATATATATTTGCTGTAGTTTGATATTTTATGTACAGTATAAAATATATATTTGGTGAAATTTGGTATTTTATGTACAGTAAATAATATATATTTGGTGAAGTTTGATATTTTATTTACAATATGTATTATATATATGGTGAAATTTGATATTTTATGTATAGTATATAAAATATATTTGGTGTACTTTGATATTTTATGTGCAGTATATGATATATACTTGGTGAAGTTTCATATTTTATGTACAGTATATAAAACATATTTGGAGAAATTTTGATATTTTATGTACGGTATAAAATATATTTGTTTTACTTTCATATTTTATGTACAGTATATAATATATATTTTGTGTACTTTGATATTTTATGTACAGTATATAATATATATTTGGTGTACTTTGATATTTTATATACAGTATGTAATATACATTTGGTGAATTTTGATATTTTATGTGCAGTATATGATATATCTTTGGTGAAGTTTGATATTTTATGTGCTGTTTAAAATATATATTTGGTGAAATTTGATATATTATGTACAGTATATAATACATATTTGTTGTACTTTGATATATTATGTACAGTATATAATATATATTTGGTGAAATTTAATATTTTTTGTACAGTATATAGTATATATTTGGTGTACTTTCACATTTTATGTACAGTATGTAATATATATTTGGCGTACTTTGATATTTTATGTACAGTATATAATATATATTTGGTGAAATTTGATATTTCATGTACAGTATATAGTATATATTTGGTGTAATTTCACATTTTATGTACAGTATACAATGTATATTTGGTGTACATGGATATTTTATGTACAGTATATAATATATATTTCCTGCAGTTTGATATTTTATGTTCAGTATATAAAATATATTTGGTGAAATTTGGTATTTTATCTACAGTATATAATATATATTTGGTGAAATTTGATATTTTATGTACAGTATGTAATATATATTTGGTGTACTTAGATATGTCATGTACAGTATTTGATATATATTTTTTGAACTTTGTTACTTTTTGTACAGTATATAACATATCTTTGGTGAAATTTGATATTTTATGTACAGTATTTAATATATTTCTGGTAAATTAGATATTTTATGTACATTAGATAATATATATTTGGTATACTTTGATATTTTATGTACAGTATGTAAGATATATTTGGTGAAGTTTGATATTTTATGTACAGTATATAATATATATTTGGTGAAATTTGATATTTTATGTACAGAATATAATGTACATTTGGTGAAGTTTGACATTTTATGTACAGTATACTATATATATAGTGTACTTTGATATTTTCAGTACATTATATAAAAGATATTTAGTGGACTTTGATATTTTATGTACAGTGTATAATATATATTTGGTGTACTTTGATATTTTAGGTACAGTATATAATATATATTTGGTGAAGTTTGACATTTTATGTACAGTATAAAACATATTTGGTGAAACTTTGATATTTTATGTACAGTTTGAAATATATTTGTTGTACTTTTATATTTTATGTACAGTATACAATATAAATTTTGTGTACTTTGATATTTTATATACAGTATATAATATATATTTGGTGTACTTTGATATTTTATCTACAGTATATAATATATATTTGGTGTACTTTGATATTTTATGTGCCGTATGTGATATATATTCGGTGATATTTGATATTTTATGTGCAGTTTATAATATATATTTGGTGAAATTTGATATATTATGTACAGTATATAATACATATTTGTTGTACTTTGATATTTTATGTACAGTATATAATATATATTTGGTGAAATTTAATATTTTTGTACAGTATATAGTATATATTTGGTGTAATTTCAAATTTTATATACAGTATACAATATATATCTGGTGTACATGGATATTTTATGTACAGTGGATAATATATGTTTGGTATACTTTGATATTTTATGTACAGTATGTAACATATATTTGGTAAAGTTTGATATTTTATGTGCAGTATATAATATATATTTGGTGAAATTTGATATTTTATGTACAGAATATAATGTATACTTGGTGAAGTTTGACATTTTATGTACAGTATACTATATATATAGAGTACATTGATATTTTCTGTACATTATATAAAATATATTTGGTGTACTTTGATATTTTATGTACAGTGTATAATATATATTTGGTGTACTTTGATATTTTATGTACAGAATATAATATATATTTGGTGAAGTTTGATATTTTATGTGCAGTATATAATATATATTTGGTGAAATTTGATATTTTATGTACAGTATATAATATATATTTGATGTACTTTGATATTTTATGTACAGTATATTATACATATTTGGAGAATTTTGATATTTTATGTACAGTATATAATATATATTTGGTGAAATTTGATATTTTATGTATACTATATATTATACATTTGGTGTACTTTGATATTTTATGTACAGCATATAGTATATATTTGGTGTACTTTTATATTTTAAGTGCAGTATATGATATATATTTGGTGAAGTTTGATATTTTACGTACAGTTTATAATATATATTTGGTGTACATTGATATTTTATGTGCACTATATTATATATATTTGGTGAAGTTTGATATTTTATGTGCAGTATATAATATATATTTGGTGAAATTTGATATTTTATATACAGTGTATAATAGATATTTGGTGTACCTTGGCATTATATTCGCAGTATATGATGTATATTTGGTGAAGTTCGATGTTTTGTGTGCAGTATATAATATATATTTTATGAAATTTGATATTTTATGTACAGTATAATATATATATTTGGTGTACTTTGATATTTAATGTACAGTATTTAATATATATTTGGTGTACTTTGATATTTTATGTATAGTATATAAAATATATTTGGTGTACTTTGATATTTTATGAACAGTATATTATATATATTTCGTGTACTTTGATATTTTATGTGCAGTTTATGATATATATTTGGTGAAGTGTGATATTTTATGTGCAGTATATAATATATATTTGGTTAAATTTGATATTTTATGTACAGTCTATAATATATATTTGGTATACTTTGAAATTTTATGTAGAGTATTTAATATATATTTGCTGAAATTTGATATTTTATGTTCAGTATATAATATATATTTGCCGTAGTTTGATATTTTATGTACAGTATATAATATATATTTGGTGAAATTTGGTATTTTCTGTACTGTATATAATATATATTTTGTGAAGTTTGATATTTTATGTACAGTAAGTAATATATATTAGGTGAAATTTGATATTTTATGTACAGTACATAATATATATTTGGTGTACTTTGATATTTTTTGTGCAGTATATGATATATGTTTGGTGAAATTTGACATTTTATGTACAGTATATAAAACATATTTGGTGAAATTTTGATATTTTATGTACTGTTTAAAATATATTTTTTGTACTTTTATATTTTATGTACAGTATACAATATATATTTTGTGTACTTTGATATTTTATATACAGTATATAATATGTATTTGGTGTACTTTTATATTTTATCTACAGTATATAATATATATTTGGTGTACTTTGATATTTTATGTGCAGTATGTGATATATATTTGGTTATGTTTGATATTTTAATTGCAGTTTACAATATATATTTGGTGTAATTTGATATATTATGTACTGTATACAATATATATTTGGTGAATTTTGATATATTATGTACAGTATATAATATATATATGGTGAAATTTGATATTTTTTGTACAGTATATAGTATATATTTGGTGTACTTTCACATTTTATGTACAGTATATAACATATATTTGGTGTACTTTGATATTTTATGTGCAGTATATGATATATATTTGGTGAAGTTTGATATTTTATGTGCAGTATGTAATATGTATTTGGTGAAATTTGATATTTTATGTACAGTATATAATATATATTTGGTGTACTTTGATATTTTATGTGCAGTATATTATATACATTTGGTGAAATTTGATATTTTATGTACAGTATATAATATATATTTGATGTACTTTGATATTTTATGTACAGTATATAATCCATATTTGGAGAATTTTGATATTTTATGTACAGTATATAATATATATTTGGTGAAATTTGATATTTTATGTATAATATATATTATGTATTTGGTGTACTTTGATATTTTATGTACAGCATATAATATATCTTTGGTGTACTTTTATATTTTAAGTGCAGTATATGATATATATTTGGTGAAGTTTGATATTTTATGTGCAGTATATAATATATATTTGGTGAAATTTGATATTTTACGTACAGTTTATAATATATATTTGGTGTACTTTGATATTTTATGTGCAGTATATTATATATATGTGGTGAAGTTTGATATTTTATGTGCAGTATATAATATATATTTGGTGAAATTTGATATTTTATATAGAGTATATAATAGATATTTGGTGTACTTTGGCATTATATGCGCAGTATATGATGTATATTTGGTGAAGTTTGATGTTTTGTGTGCAGTATATAATATATATTTTGTGAAATTTGATATTTTATGTACAGGATAATATATATATTTGGTGTACTTTGATATTTAATGTACAGTATTTAATATATATTTGGTGTACTTTGATATTTTATGTATAGTATATAATATATATTTGGTGTACTTTGATATTTTATGAACAGTATATTATATATATTTCGTGTACTATGATATTTTATGTGCAGTTTATGATAAATATTTGGTGAAGTTTGATATTTTCTGTGCAGTATATAATATATATTTGGTGAAATTTGATATTTTATGTACAGTCTATAATATATATATGGTATACTTTGATATTTTATGTAGAGTATATAATATATATTTGCTGAAATTTGATATTTTATGTACTGTATATAATATATATTTGGTGAAGTTTGATATTTTATGTACAGTAAGTAATATATATTAGGTGAAATTTGATATTTTATGTACAGTACATAATATATATTTGGTGTACTTTGATATTTTTTGTGCAGTATATGATATATATTTGGTGAAATATGACATTTTATGTACAGTATATAAAACATATTGGGTGAAATTTTGATATTTTATGTACTGTTTAATATATATTTGTTATACTTTTATATTTTATGTACAGTATACAATATATATTTTGTGTACTTTGATATTTTATATACAGTATATAATATATATTTGGTGTACTTTGATATTTTATGTAGAGTATATAATATATATTTGGTGTACTTTGATATTTTATGTGCAGTATGTGATATATATTTGGTTATGTTTGATATTTTATGTGCAGTTTACAATATATATTTGGTGTAATTTGATATATTATGTACAGTATTCAATACATATTTGGTGAATTTTGATATATTATGTACAGTATATAATATATATATGGTGAAATTTGATATTTTTTGTACAGTATATAGTATATATTTGGTGTACTTTCACATTTTATGTACAGTATATAACATATATTTGGTGTACTTTGATATTTTATGTGCAGTATATAATATATATTTGGTGAAATTTCATATTTTATGTACAGTATATAATAGATATTTGGTGTACTTTGGCATTTTATGCGCAGTATATGATGTATATTTGATGAAGTTTGATGTTTTGTGTGCAGTATATAATATATATTTTGTGAAATTTGATATTTTATGTACAGTATAATATATATATTTGGTGTACTTTGATATTTAATGTACAGTATTTAATATATATTTGGTGTACTTTGATATTTTATGTAGAGTATATAATATATATTTGGTGTACTTTGATATTTTATGAACAGTATATTATATATATTTCGTGTACTATGATATTTTATGTGCAGTTTATGATATATATTTGGTGAAGTTTGATATTTTCTGTGCAGTATATAATATATATTTGGTGAAATTTGATATTTTATGTACAGTCTATAATATATATATGGTATACTTTGATATTTTATGTAGAGTATATAATATATATTTGCTGAAATTTGATATTTTTTGTACTGTATATAATATATATTTGGTGAAGTTTGATATTTTATGTACAGTAAGTAATATATATTAGGTGAAATTTGATATTTTATGTACAGTACATAATATATATTTGGTGTACTTTGATATTTTTTGTGCAGTATATGATATATATTTGGTGAAATATGACATTTTATGTACAGTATATAAAACATATTTGGTGAAATTTTGATATTTTATGTACTGTTTAAAATATATTTGTTATACTTTTATATTTTATGTACAGTATACAATATATATTTTGTGTACTTTGATATTTTATATACAGTATATAATATATATTTGGTGTACTTTGATATTTTATGTAGAGTATATAATGTATATTTGTTGTACTTTGATATTTTATGTGCAGTATGTGATATATATTTGGTTATGTTTGATATTTTATGTGCAGTTTACAATATATATTTGGTGTAATTTGATATATTATGTACAGTATTCAATACATATTTGGTGAATTTTGATATATTATGTACAGTATATAATATATATATGGTGAAATTTGATATTTTTTGTACAGTATATAGTATATATTTGGTCTACTTTCACATTTTATGTACAGTATATAACATATATTTGGTGTACTTTGATATTTTATGTGCAGTATATAATATATATTTGGTGAAATTTCATATTTTATGTACAGTATATAATAGATATTTGGTGTACTTTGGCATTTTATGCGCAGTATATGATGTATATTTGATGAAGTTTGATGTTTTGTGTGCAGTATATAATATATATTTTGTGAAATTTGATATTTTATGTACAGTATAATATATATATTTGGTGTACTTTGATATTTAATGTACAGTATTTAATATATATTTGGTGTACTTTGATATTTTATGTAGAGTATATAATATATATTTGGTGAACTTTGATATTTTATGAACAGTATATTATACATATTTCGTGTACTTTGATATTTTATGTGCAGTTTATGATATATATTTGGTGAAGTTTGATATTTTATGTGCAGTATATAGTATATATTTGGTGAAATTTGATATTTTATGTATAGTATATATTATATATTTGGTGTACTTTCATATTTTATGTACAGAATATAATGTATATTTGGTGTACTTTTATATTTTAAGTGCAGTATATGATATATATTTGGTGAAGTTTGATATTTTATGTGCAGTATATAATATATATTTGGTGAAGTTTGATATTTTATGTGCAGTATATAGTATATATTTGGTGAAATTTGATATTTTATGTACAGTTTATAATATATATTTGGTGTACTTTGATATTTTATGTGCAGTATATTATATATATTTGGTGTACTTTGATATTTTATGTGCAGTATATTATATATATTTTGTGAAGTTTGATATTTTATGTACAGTATATAATATATATTTGGAGTACTTTGATATTTTATGTGCAGTATATGATGTATATTTGGTGAAGTTTTATGTTTTATGTGCAGTATATAATATATATTTGTGAAATTTGATATTTTATGTACATTATATAATATATATTTTGTGTACTTTGATATTTTTGTACAGTATTTAATATATATTTGGTGTAATTTGATATTTTATGTACAGTATATAATATATATTTGCTGTAGTTTGATATTTTATGTACAGTATAAAATATATATATGGTGAAATTTGATATTTTATGGATAGTACATAAAATATATTTGGTGTACTTTGATATTTTATGTGCAGTATGTAATATATAGTTGGTGAAATTTGATATTATATGTACAGTATATAATATATATTTGGTGGACTTTGATATTTTATATACAGTATGTAATATACATTTGGTGTATTTTGATATTTTATGTGCAGCATATGATATATCTTTGGTGAAGTTTGATATTTTATGTACAGTATTTAATATATTTTTGGTAAATTAGATATTTTATGTAGAGTAGATAATATATATTTGGTATACTTTGATATTTTATGTACAGTATGTAACATATATTTGGTGAAGTTTGATATTTTATGTACAGTATATAATATATATTTGGTGAAATTTGGTATTTTATGTACAGAATATAATGTATATTTGGTGAAGTTTGACATTTTATGTACAGTATACTAAATATATAGTGTACTTTGATATTTTCTGTACATTATATAAAATATATTTGCTGTACTTTGATATTTTATGTACAGTGTATAATATATATTTGGTGTACTTTGATATTTTATGTACAGTACATAATATATATTTGGTGAAGTTTGATATTTTAAGTGCAGTGTATAATATATATTTGGTGAAATTTGATATTTTATGTACAGTATATAATATATACTTGGTGTACTTTGATATTTTATGTACAGCATTTAATATATATTTGGTGTACTTTTATATTTTAAGTGCAGTATATGATATATATTTGGTGAAGTTTGATATTTTATGTGCAGTATATAATATATATTTGGTGAAATTTGATATTTTATGTTCAGTTTATAATATATATTTGGTGTACTTTGATATTTTATGTGCAGTATATTATATACATTTGGAGAAATTTGATATTTTATGTGCAGTATATAATATATATTTGGTGAAATTTCATATTTTATGTACAGTATATAATAGATATTTGGTGTACTTTGGCATTTTATGCGCAGTACATGATGTATATTTGGTGAAGTTTGATGTTTTGTGTGCAGTATATAATATATATTTTGTGAAATTTGATATTTTATGTACAGTATAATATATATATTTGGTGTACTTTGATATTTAATGTACAGTATTTCATATATATTTGGTGTACTTTGATATTTTATGTATAGTATATAATATATATTTGGTGTACTTTGATATTTTATGAACAGTATGTTATACATATTTCTTGTACTTTGATTTTTTATGTGCAGTTTATGATATATATTTGGTGAAGTTTTATATTTTATGTGCAGTATATAATATATATTTGGTGAAATTTGATATTTTATGTACAGTCTATAATATATATTTGGTATACTTTGATATTTTATGTAGAGTATATAATATATATTTGTTGAAATTTGATATTTTATATACAGTATATAATATATATTTGCTGTAGTTTGATATTTTATGTACAGTATATAATATATATTTGGTGAAATTTGGTATTTTATGTACTGTATATAATATAATATTTGGTGAAGTTTGATATTTTATGTAGAGTAAGTAATATATATTAGGTGAAATTTGATATTTTATGTACAGTACATAATATATATTTGGTGTACTTTGATATTTTATGTGCAGTATATGATATATATTTGGTGAAGTTTGACATTTTATGTACAGTATAAAACATATTTGGTGAAACTTTGATATTTTATGTACAGTTTGAAATATATTTGTTGTACTTTAATATTTTATGTACAGTATACAATATAAATTTTGTGTACTTTGATATTTTATATACAGTATATAATATATATTTAGTGTACTTTGATATTTTATCTACAGTATATAATATATATTTGGTGTACTTTGATATTTTATGTGCAGTATGTGATATATATTCGGTGATGTTTGATATTTTATGTGCAGTTTATAATATATATTTGGTGAAATTTGATATATTATGTACAGTATATAATACATATTTGTTGTACTTTGATATTTTATGTACAGTATATAATATATATTTGGTGAAATTTAATATTTTTGTACAGTATATAGTATATATTTGGTGTAATTTCAAATTTTATATACAGTATACAATATATATCTGGTGTACATGGATATTTTATGTACAGTGGATAATATATGTTTGGTATACTTTGATATTTTATGTACAGTATGTAACATATATTTGGTGAAGTTTGATATTTTATGTGCAGTATATAATATATATTTGGTGAAATTTGATATTTTATGTACAGAATATAATGTATACTTGGTGAAGTTTGACATTTTGTGTACAGTATACTATATATATAGAGTACATTGATATTTTCTGTACATTATATAAAATATATTTGGTGTACTTTGATATTTTATGTACAGTGTATAATATATATTTGGTGTACTTTGATATTTTATGTACAGAATATAATATATATTTGGTGAAGTTTGATATTTTATGTGCAGTATATAATATATATTTGGTGAAATTTGATATTTTATGTACAGTATATAATATATATTTGATGTACTTTGATATTTTATGTACAGTATATAATACATATTTGGAGAATTTTGATATTTTATGTACAGTATATAATATATATTTGGTGAAATTTGATATTTTATGTATACTATATATTATACATTTGGTGTACTTTGATATTTTATGTACAGCATATAGTATATATTTGGTGTACTTTTATATTTTAAGTGCAGTTTATGATATATATTTGCCGTAGTTTGATATTTTATGTAGAGTATATAATATATATTTGGTGAAATTTGGTATTTTCTGTACTGTATATAATATATATTTGGTGAAGTTTGATATTTTATGTACAGTAAGTAATATATATTAGGTGAAATTTGATATTTTATGTACAGTATATAATAGATATTTGGTGTACTTTGGCATTTTATGCGCAGTACATGATGTATATTTGGTGAAGTTTGATGTTTTGTGTGCAGTATATAATATATATTTTGTGAAATTTGATATTTCATGTACAGTATAATATATATATTTGGTGTACTTTGATATTTAATGTACAGTATTTAATATATATTTGGTGTACTTTGATATTTTATGTATAGTATATAATATATATTTGGTGTACTTTGATATTTTTTGAACAGTATGTTATACATATTTCTTGTACTTTGATTTTTTATGTGCAGTTTATGATTTATATTTGGTGAAGTTTTATATTTTATGTGCAGTATATAATATATATTTGTTGAAATTTGATATTTTATGTACAGTATATAATATATATTTGCTGTAGTTTGATATTTTATGTACAGTATATAATATATATTTGGTGAAATTTGGTATTTTATGTACTGTATATAATATAATATTTGGTGAAGTTTGATATTTTATGTACAGTAAGTAATATATATTAGGTGAAATTTGATATTTTATGTACAGTACATAATATATATTTGGTGTACTTTGATATTTTATGTGCAGTATATGATATATATTTGGTGAAGTTTGACATTTTATGTACAGTATAAAACATATTTGGTGAAACTTTGATATTTTATGTACAGTTTGAAATATATTTGTTGTACTTTTATATTTTATGTACAGTATACAATATAAATTTTGTGTACTTTGATATTTTATATACAGTATATAATATATATTTGGTGTACTTTGATATTTTATCTACAGTATATAATATATATTTGGTGTACTTTGATATTTTATGTGCAGTATGTGATATATATTCGGTGATGTTTGATATTTTATGTGCAGTTTATAATATATATTTGGTGAAATTTGATATATTATGTACAGTATATAATACATATTTGTTGTACTTTGATATTTTATGTACAGTATATAATATATATTTGGTGAAATTTAATATTTTTGTAAAGTATATAGTATATATTTGGTGTAATTTCAAATTTTATATACAGTATACAATATATATCTGGTGTACATGGATATTTTATGTACAGTGGATAATATATATTTGGTATACTTTGATATTTTATGTACAGTATGTAACATATATTTGGTGAAGTTTGATATTTTATGTGCAGTATATAATATATATTTGGTGAAATTTGATATTTTATGTACAGAATATAATGTATACTTGGTGAAGTTTGACATTTTATGTACAGTATACTATATATATAGAGTACATTGATATTTTCTGTACATTATATAAAATATATTTGGTGTACTTTGATATTTTATGTACAGTGTATAATATATATTTGGTGTACTTTGATATTTCATGTACAGAATATAATATATATATGGTGAAGTTTGATATTTTATGTGCAGTATATAATATATATTTGGTGAAATTTGATATTTTATGTACAGTATGTAATATATATTTGATGTACTTTGATATTTTATGTACAGTATATAATACATATTTGGAGAATTTTGATATTTTATGTACAGTATATAATATATATTTGGTGAAATTTGATATTTTATGTATACTATATATTATACATTTGGTGTACTTTGATATTTTATGTACAGCATATAGTATATATTTGGTGTACTTTTATATTTTAAGTGCAGTATATGATATATATTTGGTGAAGTTTGATATTTTACGTACAGTTTATAATATATATTTGGTGTACATTGATATTTTATGTGCAGTATATTATATATGTTTGGTGAAGTTTGATATTTTATGTGCAGTATATAATATATATTTGGTGAAATTTGATATTTTATATACAGTGTATAATAGATATTTGGTGTACCTTGGCATTATATGCGCAGTATATGATGTATATTTGGTGAAGTTTGATGTTTTGTGTGCAGTATATAATATATATTTTATGAAATTTGATATTTTACGTACAGTATAATATATATATTTGGTGTACTTTGATATTTAATGTACAGTATTTAATATATATTTGGTGTACTTTGATATTTTATGTATAGTATATAAAATATATTTGGTGTACTTTGATATTTTATGAACAGTATATTATATATATTTCGTGTACTTTGATATTTTATGTGCAGTTTATGATATATATTTGGTGAAGTGTGATATTTTATGTGCAGTATATAATATATATTTGGTGAAATTTGATATTTTATGTACAGTCTATAATATATATTTGGTATACTTTGAAATTTTATGTAGAGTATATAATATATATTTGCTGAAATTTGATATTTTATGTTCAGTATATAATATATATTTGCCGTAGTTTGATATTTTATGTACAGTATATAATATATATTTGGTGAAATTTGGTATTTTCTGTACTGTATATAATATATATTTGTTGAAGTTTGATATTTTATGTACAGTAAGTAATATATATTAGGTGAAATTTAATATTTTATGTACAGTACATAATATATATTTGGTGTACTTTGATATTTTTTGTGCAGTATATGATAAATGTTTGGTGAAATTTGACATTTTATGTACAGTATATAAAACATATTTGGTGAAATTTTGATATTTTATGTACTTTTTAAAATATATTTGTTGTACTTTTATATTTTATGTACAGTATACAATATATATTTTGTGTACTTTGATATTTTATATACAGTATATAATATGTATTTGGTGTACTTTGATAATTTATCTACAGTATATAATATATATTTGGTGTACTTTGATATTTTATGTGCAGTATGTGATATATATTTGGTTATGTTTGATATTTTATGTGCAGTTTACAATATATATTTGGTGTAATTTGATATATTATGTACAGTATACTATACATATTTGGTGAATTTTGATATATTATGTACAGTATATAATATATATATGGTGAAATTTGATATTTTTTGTACAGTATATAGTATATATTTGGTCTACTTTCACATTTTATGTACAGTATATAACATATATTTGGTGTACTTTGATATTTTATGTGCAGTATATGATATATATTTGGTGAAGTTTGATATTTTATGTGCAGTATGTAATATGTATTTGGTGAAATTTGATATTTTATGTACAGTATATAATATATATTTGGTGTACTTTGATATTTTATGTGCAGTATATTATATACATTTGGTGAAATTTGATATTTTATGTACTGTATATAATATATATTTGATGTACTTTGATATTTTATGTACAGTATATAATCCATATTTGGAGAATTTTGATATTTTATGTACAGTATATAATATATATTTGGTGAAATTTGATATTTTATGTATAATATATATTATGTATTTGGTGTACTTTGATATTTTATGTACAGCATATAATATATCTTTGGTGTACTTTTATATTTTAAGTGCAGTATATGATATATATTTGGTGAAGTTTGATATTTTATGTGCAGTATATAATATATATTTGGTGAAATTTGATATTTTACGTACAGTTTATAATATATATTTGGTGTACTTTGATATTTTATGTGCAGTATATTATATATATTTGGTGAAGTTTGATATTTTATGTGCAGTATAAAATATATATTTGGTGAAATTTGATATTTTATATAGAGTATATAATAGATATTTGGTGTACTTTGGCATTATATGCGCAGTATATGATGTATATTTTGTGAAGTTTGATGTTTTGTGTGCAGTATATAATATATATTTTGTGAAATTTGATATTTTATGTACAGGATAATATATATATTTGGTGTACCTTGATATTTAATGTACAGTATTTAATATATATTTGGTGTACTTTGATATTTTATGTATAGTATATAATATATATTTGGTGTACTTTGATATTTTATGAACAGTATATTATATATATTTCGTGTACTATGATATTTTATGTGCAGTTTATGATATATATTTGGTGAAGTTTGATATTTTCTGTGCAGTATATAATATATATTTGGTGAAATTTGATATTTTTTGTACAGTCTATAATATATATATGGTATACTTTGATATTTTATGTAGAGTATATAATATATATTTGCTGAAATTTGATATTTTATGTACTGTATATAATATATATTTGGTGAAGTTTGATATTTTATGTACAGTAAGTAATATATATTAGGTGAAATTTGATATTTTATGTACAGTACATAATATATATTTGGTGTACTTTGATATTTTTTGTGCAGTATATGATATATATTTGGTGAAATATGACATTTTATGTACAGTATATAAAACATATTTGGTGAAATTTTGATATTTTATGTACTGTTTAAAATATATTTGTTATACTTTTATATTTTATGTACAGTATACAATATATATTTTGTGTACTTTGATATTTTATATACAGTATATAATATGTATTTGGTGTACTTTGATATTTTATGTAGAGTATATAATATATATTTGGTGTACTTTGATATTTTATGTGCAGTATGTGATATATATTTGGTTATGTTTGATATTTTATGTGCAGTTTACAATATATATTTGGTGTAATTTGATATATTATGTACAGTATACAATACATATTTGGTGAATTTTGATATATTATGTACAGTATATAATATATACATGGTGAAATTTGATATTTTTTGTACAGTATATAGTATATATTTGGTGTACTTTCACATTTTATGTACAGTATATAACATATATTTGGTGTACTTTGATATTTTATGTGCAGTATATAATATATATTTGGTGAAATTTCATATTTTATGTACAGTATATAATAGATATTTGGTGTTCTTTGTCATTTTATGCGCAGTATATGATGTATATTTGATGAAGTTTGATGTTTTGTGTGCAGTATATAATATATATTTTGTGAAATTTCATATTTTATATACAGTATAATATATATATTTGGTGTACTTTGATATTTAATGTACAGTATTTAATATATATTTGGTGTACTTTGATATTTTATGTAGAGTATATAATATATATTTGGTGTACTTTGATATTTTATGAACAGTACATTATACATATTTCGTGTACTTTGATATTTTATGTGCAGTTTATGATATATATTTGGTGAAGTTTGATATTTTATGTGCAGTATATAATATATATTTGGTGAAATTTGATATTTTATGTACAGTCTATAATATATATTTGGTATACTTTGATATTTTATGTAGAGTATATAATATATATTTGCTGAAATTTGACATTTTATGTACAGTTTATAATATATATTTGCTGAAGTTTGATATTTTATGTACAGTATATAATATATATTTGGTGAAATTTGATATTTTATGTACAGTATATCATACATATTTGGAGAATTTTGATATTTTATGTACAGTATATAATATATATTTGGTGAAATTTGATATTTTATGTATAGTATATATTATGTATTTGGTGTACTTTGATATTTTATGTACAGCATATAATATATCTTTGGTGTACTTTTATATTTTAAGTGCAGTATATGATATATATTTGGTGAAGTTTGATATTTTATGTGCAGTATATAATATATATTTGGTGAAATTTGATATTTTACGTACAGTTTATAATATATATTTGGTGTACTTTGATATTTTATGTGCAGTATATTATATATATTTGGTGAAGTTTGATATTTTATGTGCAGTATATAATATATATTTGGTGATATTTGATATTTTATATACAGTATATAATAGATATTTGGTGTGCTTTGGCATTATATGCGCAGTATATGATGTATATTTGGTGAAGTTTGATGTTTTGTGTGCAGTATATAATATATATTTTGTGAAATTTGATATTTTATGTACAGTATAATATATATATTTGGTGTACTTTGATATTTAATGTACAGTATTTAATATATATTTGGTGTACTTTGATATTTTATGTATAGTATATAATATATATTTGGTGTAATTTGATATTTTATTAACGGTATATTATATATATTTCGTGTACTTTGATATTTTATGTACAGTACATAATATTTATTTGGTGTACTTTGATATTTTTTGTGCAGTATATGATATATATTTGGTGAAATTTGACATTTTATGTACAGTATATAAAATATATTTGGTGAAATTTTGATATTTTATGTGCTGTTTAAAATATATTTGTTGTACTTTTATATTTTATGTACAGTATACAATATATATTTTGTGTACTTTGACATTTTATATACAGTATATAATATATATTTGGTGTACTTTGATATTTTATCTACAGTATATAATATATATTTGGTGTACTTTGATATTTTATGTGCAGTATGTGATGTATATTCGGTTATGTTTGATATTTTATGTGCAGTTTATAATATATATTTGGTGAAATTTGACATTTTATGTAGAGTATATAGTATATATTTGGTGAAATTTGATATGTCACGTACAGTACATAATATGTATTTGGCATAGTTTGATATTTTTTGTACAGTATATGATATATATTTGGTGTACTTTGATACATTTTGTACAGTATATAACGTATATTTGGTGAAATTTAATATTTTATGTACAGTATATAATATATATTTGGCAATAATTGATATTTTATGTACAGTATTTAGAATATATTTGATGAAATTTGATATTTTATGTACAGCATATAATTTATATTTGGTGTACTTTGATATTTCATGTATATTACATGATATATATTTGTTGAAATTTGATATTTTTTGTACAGCCTATAACATATATCTGGTGAAATTTGATATTTTATGTACAGTATATAATATATATTTGGTGAAGTTTGATATTTTATGTAGAGAATATTTTACATATTTGGTGAAATTTGATATTTCATGTACAGTATATAATATATATTTGGTGTACTTACAAACTTTATGTACAGTATACAATAAATATCGGGTGTACAGTGATATATCCTGTACAGGATATAGTGTATATTTGGTGAAATTTGATATTTTATGAACAGTATATAAAATATATTTGGTGAAATTTGATATTTTAAGTACAGTATAAAATCTATATTTGGTGTAATTTGGTATTTTATGTTCAGTATATAATATTCATATGGTTAAATTTGATATTTTATGTGCAGTATATAATGTATATTAGGTGAAATTTGATATTTTATGTTCAGTATATAATATATATTTGTTGTACTTTGATATTTTATGTGCAGTATATGATATATATTTGGTGAAGTTTGATATTTTATGTGCAGTATATAATATATATTTGGTGAAATTTGATATTTTGTATACATTGTATAATACATATTTTGTGTACTTTGATATTTTATATGCAGTATATTATATATATTTGGTGAAGTTTGATATTTTATGTGCAGTATATAATATATATTTGGTGAAATTTGATATTTTATGTGCAGTATATAATATATATTTGGTGTACTTTGATATTTTATGTGCAGTATATGATGTATATTTGGTGAAGTTTGATGTTTTATGTGCAGTATATAATATATATTTGAGAAATTTGATATTTCATGTACATTATATAATATATATTTGGTGTACTTTGATATTTTTTGTACAGTATTTAATATATATTTGGTGTAATTTGATATTTTATGTACAGTACATAATATATATTTGGTGTACTTTGATATTTTATGTAGAGTATATAATATATATTTGGTGAAATTTGACATTTTATGTACAGTATATAATATATATTTGCTGTAGTTTGATATTTTATGTACAGAATAAAATATATATTTGGTGAAATTTGGTATTTTATGCACAGTATAAAATATATATTTGGTGAAGTTTGATATTTTATTTACAATATGAAGTATATATATGGTGAAATTTGATATTTTATGTATAGTACATAAAATATATTTGGTGTACTTTGATATTTTATGTGCACTATATGATATATATTTGGTGAAGTTTCATATTTTATGTACAATATATAAAACATATTTGGTGAAATTTTGATATTTTATGTACAGTATAAAATATATTTTTTTTACTTTCATATTTTATGTACAGTATATAATATATATTTTGTGTACTTTGATATTTCATGTACAGTATATAATATATATTTGGTGTACATTTATATCTTATATACAGTACATAATATACATTTGGTGTATTTTGATATTTTATGTGCAGTATATGATATATCTTTGGTGAAGTTTGATATTTTATGTGCAGTTTACAATATATATTTAGTGAAATTTGATATATTATGTACAGTCTATAATATATATTTGGTAAACTTTGATATTTTATGTAGTGTATATAATATATATTTGCTGAAATTTGATAATTTATGTACAGTATATAATATATATTTGCTGTAGTTTGATATTTTATGTACAGTATATAATATATATTTGGTGAAATTTGGTATTTTTTGTACTGTATATAATATAATATTTGGTGAAGTTTGATATTTTATGTACAGTAAGTAATAAATATTAGGTGAAATTTGATATTTTATGTACAGTATATAATATATATTTGGTGAAATTTGATATTTTATGTGCAGCATATGATATATATTTGGTGAAGTTTGACATTTTATGTACAGTATACAAAATATATTTTGTGAAATTTTGATATTTTATGTACAGTTTGAAATATATTTGCTGTACTTTTATATTTTATGTACAGTATACAATATATATTTTGTGTACTTTGATATTTTATATACAGTATATAATATATATTTGGTGTACTTTGATATTTTATGTACAGTATATAACATATATTTGGTGTACTTTGATATTTTATGTGCAGTATGTGATATATATTCGGTGATGTTTGATATTTTATGTGCAGTTTATAATATATATTTGGTGAAATTTGATATATTATGTACAGTATATAATACATGTTTGTTGTACTTTGATATTTTATGTAGAGTATATAATATATATTTGGTGAAATTTAATATTTTTTGTACAGTATATAGTATATATTTGGTGTAATTTCACATTTTATATACAGTTTACAATATATATCTGGTGTACATGGATATTTTATGTACAGTAGATAATATATATTTGGTATACTTTGATATTTTATGTACAGTATGTAACATATATTTGGTGAAGTTTGATATTTTATGTGCAGTATATAATATATATTTGGTGAAATTTGATATTTTATGTACAGAATATAATGTATATTTGGTGAAGTTTGACATTTTATGTACAGTATACTATATATATAAAGTACTTTGATATTTTCTGTACATTATATAAAATGTATTTGGTGTACTTTGATATTTTATGTACAGTGTATAATATATATTTGGTGTACTTTGATATTTTATGTACAGAATATAATATATATTTGGTGAAGTTTGATATTTTATGTGCAGTATATAATATATATTTGATGTACTTTGATATTTTATGTACAGTATATAATACATATTTGGAGAATTTTGATATTTTATGTACAGTATATAATATATATTTGGTGAAATTTGATATTTTATGTATACCATATATTATATATTTGGTGTACTTTGATATTTTATGTACAGCATATAGTATATATTTGGTGTACTTTTATATTTTAAGTGCAGTATATGATATATATTTGGTGAAGTTTGATATTTTATGTGCAGTATATAATATATATTTGGTGAAATTTGATATTTTATGTACAGTTTATAATATATATTTGGTGTACTTTGATATTTTATGTGCAGTATATTATACACATTTGGTGAAATTTGATATTTTATGTACAGAATATAATATATATTTGGTATACTTTGATATTTTATGTAGAGTATATAATATATATTTGCTGAAATTTGATATTTTATGTTCAGTATATAATATATATTTGCCATAGTTTGATATTTTATGTACAGTATATAATATATATTTGGTGAAATTTGGTATTTTATGTACTGTATATAATATATATTTGGTGAAGTTTGATATTTTATGTACAGTAAGTAATATATATTGGGTGAAATTTGATATTTTATGTACAGTACATAATATATATTTGGTGTACTTTGATATTTTTTGTGCAGTATATGATATATATTTAGTAAAATTTGACATTTTATGTACAGTATATAAAACATATTTGGTGAAATTTTGATATTTTATGTACTGTTTAAAATATATTTGTTGTACTTTTATATTTTATGTACAGTATACAATATATATTTTGTGTACTTTGATATTTTATATACAGTATATAATATATATTTGGTGTACTTTGATATTTTATGTACAGTAGATAATATATATTTGGTGTACTTTGATATTTTATGTGCAGTATATAATATATATTTGGTGAAATTTCATGTTTTATGTACAGTATATAATAGATATTTGGTATACTTTGGCATTTTATGCGCAGTATATGATGTATATTTGGTGAAGTTTGATGTTTTGTGTGCAGTATATAATATATATTTTGTGAAATTTGATATTTTATGTACAGTATAATATATATATTTGGTGTACTTTGATATTTAATGTACAGTTTTTAATATATATTTGGTGTACTTTGATATTTTATGTATAGTATATAATATATATTTGGTGTACTTTGATATATTATGAACAGTATATTATATATATTTCGCGTACTTTGATATTTTATGTGCAGTTTATGATATATATTAGGTGAAGTTTGATATTTTATGTGCAGTATATAATATATGTTTGGTGAAATTTGATATTTTATGTACAGTCTATAATATATATTTGGTATACTTTGATATTTTGTGTAGAGTATATAATATATATTTGCTGAAATTTGATATTTTATGTACAGTATATAATATAGATTTGCTGTAGTTTGATATTTTATGTACAGTATATAATATATATTTGGTGAAATTTGGTATTTTATGTACTGTATATAATATATATTTGGTGAAGTTTGATATTTTATGTACAGTAAATAATATATATTAGGTGAAATTTGATATTTTATGTACAGTACATAATATATATTTGGTGTACTTTGATATTTTATGTACAGTATATAATATATATTTGGAGAACTTTGATATTTCATGTGCAGTATATAATATATATTTGGTGAAATTTGATATTTTATGTGCAGTATATAATATATATTTGTTGAAATTTGATATTATAAGTACAGTATATAATATATATTTGGTGTATTTTTATATTTTTTGTGCAGTATATGATATATCTTTGGTGAAGTTTGATATTTTATGTGCAGTGTATAATATATGTTTGGTGAAATTTTGAGTATTATGTACAGTATACAATATATATTTGGTGTAATTTGATATTTTATGTACACTACATAATATATATTTGTTGAAATTTGATATTTTATGTACTGTATATAGTATGTATTTGGTGTTCTTTCACATTTCCTGTACAGTATATAATATATATTTGGTGTACTTTTATGTTTTATGTGCTGTATATGATATATATTTGGTGAAGTTTGATATTTTATGAACAGTATATAATATATATTTGGTGTACTTTGATATTTTATGTACAGTATATCATATATATTTGGTGAAATTTGATATTTTATGTATAGTATATACTATATATTTGGTGTACTTTGATATTTTATGTACAGTATATATTGTATATTAGGTGTACTTTTAGATATTAAGTGCAGTATATGATATTCATTTCGTGAAGTTTGATATTTTATGTGCATTATATAATATAGATTTGGTGAAATTTGATATTTTATGTAAAGTTCATAATATATATTTGCTGTACTTTGATATTTTATATGCAGTATATTATATATATTTGGAGAAGTTTGATATTTTATGTGCAGTATATAATATATATTTAGTGAAATTTCATATTTTATGTACAGTACATAAAATATATTTGGTATACTTTGATATTTTATGTGCAGTATATGATATATATTTGGTGAAGTTTCATATTTTATGTACAGTATATAAAACATATTTGGTGAAATTTAGATATTTTATGTACGGTATAAAATATATTTGTTGTACTTTGATATTTTATGTATAGTATATAATATATATTTTGTTTACTTTTATATTTTATGTACAGTATATTATATATATTTGGTGTACTTTGATAATTTATGTGCAGTATATGATATATCTTTTGTGAAGTTTGATATTTTATTTGCAGTGTATAATATATATTTGGTGAAATTTGATATATTATGTACAGTATATGATACATATTTGTTGTACTTTGATATTTTACTTACAGTATATAATATATATTTGGTGAAATTTAATATTTTTTGTACAGCATGTAGTATATATTTGGTGTACTTTCACATTTTATATACAGTATGTAATATATATTTGGTGTACTTTGATATTTTATGTTCAGTATATAACATATATTTGGTGAAATTTGATATTTTATGTACAGTATATATTATATATTTGGAGTACTTTCACATTTTATGTACAGTATACAATATATAATTGGTGTACATTGATATTTTATGTACAGTATAAAATATATATTTGCTGCGGTTTGATATTTTATGTTCAGTACATAATATATATTTGTTGAAATTTGGTATTTTATGTACAGTATATAATATATGTTTGGTGAAATTTGATATTTTATGTACAGTATATAATATATATGGTGTACTTTGATATTTTATGTACAGTATATAATATATATTTGGTGTAATTTGATATTTTATGTACAGTATATAACATATATTTGGTGTACCTTGATATTTCATGTACTGTATAGAATATATATTTGGTGTACTTTGATATTTTCTGTGCAGTATATCATATATATTTTGTGAAGTTTGATATTTTATGTACAGTATGTAATATATATTTGTTGTAATATGATATTTTAGTTTCAGTATAAAGTATATTTGTTGTACTTTGATATTTTACGTACAGTATATAATACAAATTGTGTGTACTTTGATATTTTACGTACAGTATATAATATATACTTGGTGAAATTTGATATTTTATGTGCAGTATATAATATATATTTGGTGTACTTTGATATTTTATGTGCAGTATATGATATATCTTTGGTGAAGTTTGATATTTTATGTGCAGTGTATAATGTATATTTGGTGAAATTTTGTGTATTATGTACAGTATATAATATATATTTGGTGTAATTTGATATTTTATGTACACGATATAATATATATTTGGTGAAATTTGATATTTTATGTACTGTATATAGTATATATTTGGTGTACTTTCACATTTTATGTACAGTATATGATATATATTTTGTGTACATTGATATATTATGTACAGTATATAATATATATTTGGTGTACTTTGATATTTTCTAGACAGTATATAATATATATTTGGTGTACTTTTATATTTCATTTGCAGTATATGATATATATTTGGTGAAGTTTGATAATTTATGTGCAGTTTATAATATTTATTTGGTGAAATTTGATATTTTATGAGTGATATATAATATGTATTTGGTGTACTTTGATATTTATTGAACAGTATATAATAAATATTTGGTGAACTTTGATATTTTATGTGCAGTATATAGTATATATTTGTATTTTGATATTTTATGTGCAGTATATAATATATATTTGGTGAAATTTGATATCTTATGTACAGTATATAATATATATGCTGTGTAATTTGATATTTTATGTACAGTATATAATATATATTTGGTGTATACTGATATTTTATATACAGTATGTAATATATATTTGGTGTACTTTGATATTTTATGTACAGTATATAATACATTTTTGGTGTACTTTTATATTTTATGTGCAGTATGTAATATATATTTGGTGTACTTTGATATTTTATGTTCAGTATATAACATATATTTGGTGAAATTTGATATTTTATGTACAGTATATATTATATATTTGGAGTACTTTCACATTTTATGTACAGTATACAATATATAATTGGTGTACATTGATATTTTATGTACAGTATAAAATATATATTTGCTGCGGTTTGATATTTTATGTTCAGTACTTAATATATATTTGGTGAAATTTGGTATTTTATGTACAGTATATAATATATGTTTGGTGAAATTTGATATTTTATGTACAGTATATAATATATATGGTGTACTTTGATATTTTATGTACAGTATATAATATATATTTGGTGTAATTTGATATTTTATGTACAGTATATAACATATATTTGGTGTACCTTGATATTTCATGTACTGTATAGAATATATATTTGGTGTACTTTGATATTTTCTGTGCAGTGTATCATATATATTTTGTGAAGTTTGATATTTTATGTACAGTATGTAATATATATTTGTTGTAATATGATATTTTAGTTTCAGTATAAAGTATATTTGTTGTACTTTGATATTTTAGGTACAGTATATAATACAAATTGTGTGTACTTTGATATTTTAGGTACAGTATATAATATATAGTTGGTGAAATTTGATATTTTATGTGCAGTATATAATATATATTTGGTGTACTTTGATATTTTATGTGCAGTATATGATATATCTTAGTTGAAGTTTGATATTTTATGTGCAGTGTATAATGTATATTTGGTGAAATTTTGTGTATTATGTACAGTATATAATATATATTTGGTGTAATTTGATATTTTATGTACACGATATAATATATATTTGGTGAAATTTGATATTTTATGTACTGTATATACTATATATTTGGTGTACTTTCACATTTTATGTACAGTATATGATATATATTTTGTGTACATTGATATATTATGTACAGTATATAATATATATTTGGTGTACTTTGATATTTTCTAGACAGTATATAATATATATTTGGTGTACTTTTATATTTCATTTGCAGTATATGATATATATTTGGTGAAGTTTGATAATTTATGTGCAGTTTATAATATTTATTTGGTGAAATTTGATATTTTATGAGTGATATATAATATGTATTTGGTGTACTTTGATATTTATTGAACAGTATATAATAAATATTTGGTGCACTTTGATATTTTATGTGCAGTATATAGTATATATTTGTATTTTGATATTTTATGTGCAGTATATAATATATATTTGGTGAAATTTGATATCTTATGTACAGTATATAATATATATGCTGTGTAATTTGATATTTTATGTACAGTATATAATATATATTTGGTGTATACTGATATTTTATATACAGTATGTAATATATATTTGGTGTACTTTGATATTTTATGTACAGTATATAATATATTTTTGGTGTACTTTTATATTTTATGTGCAGTATGTAATATATATTTGGTGAAATTTGATATTTTATTTACTGTATGTAATATATATTTTGTGAAATTTGATATTTTATGTACTGTATATAATATATATTTGGTGTTCTTTGATATTTTATGTACAGTATATGATATATATTTGGTGTACTTTGATATATTTTGTTCAGTATCTAACATATATTTTATGTGGAGTATATGATATATATTTGGTGTACTTTGATTTTTTGTGCAGTCTGTGATATATATTTGGTGAAGTTTGATATTTTATGTGCAGTATGTAATAAATATTTGGTGTACATTGATATTTTATCTACAGTATATAATATATATTTGGTGTACTTTGAAATTTTTATACAGTATATAATATATATTTGGTGTAATTTGATATTTTATGTGCAGTATATAATATATATTTTGTGTACTTTGATATTTTATGTACAGTATTTAATATATAATTGTTGTATATTTATATTTTATGTACAGTAAATAATATATATTTGGTGTACTTTGATATTTTATGAACAGTATGTTATATATATTTGCTGTACTTTGATATTTTATGTGCAGTATATGATATATATTAGAAGTTTGATATTTTATGCGCAGTATATAATATATATTTGGTTAAAGTTGATATCTTTTGTACAGTGTATAATATATTCCGTGTAATTTGATATTTTATGTACAATATATAATATATATTTGGTGTATATTTATATTTTATGTACAGTATATAATATATATTTGGTGTACTTTAATATTTCATGTACAGTGCATAATATATATTTGGTGTACTTTTATATTTTATGCTCTGTATATAATATATATTTGGTGACGTTTGATATTTTATGTAAAGTATATAACATATATTTCGCGAAATTTGATATTTTATTTACTGTATATAATATATATTTGGTGAAATTTGATATTTTATGTATTGTATATAATATATATTTTGTGTACTTTGATATTTTGTGTACAGTATATTATTTATATGGTGTACTCTGACATTTTCTGTACAGTATATAACATATATTTGCTGAAATATGATATTTTATGTACAGTATATAATATATATTTGTTGAAGTTTGATATTGTACGCACAGTATATAATATATGTTTGGTGAACTTTGATATCTTATGTACAGTATATAATATATATTTGTGTACTTTGATATTTTATTTGCAGTATATGATGTATATTTCGTGAAGTTTGATATTTTATGTGAAGTATATAATATATATTTGGTGAAATTTGATATTTTATGTACAGTATATTATATATATTTGGTGTACTTTTATATTTTATGTACAGTATATAATATATATTTGGTGTACTTTGATATTTTATGTACAGTATATAACATATATTTGGAGTAGTTTGATATTTTATGTACAGTATATAAGATATATTTGGTGTACTTTGATATTTTATGTGCTGTATATGATATATATTTGGTGAAGTTTGATATTTTATGTGCAGTATATAATATATATTTTGTGAAATTTGATATTTTATGTACCATATAAAATATATATTTGGTGTACTTTGATATTTTATGTACAGAATATAATATATGTTTGGTGTACTTTGATATTTTATTTACAGAATATGATCTGTATTTGGTGTAGTTTGGTATTTTTTGTACAGTATATAATATATTTGTGGTGAAATTTGATATTTTATGTATAATAGATAATATATATTTGGTGTACTTTGATATTTTATGTACACTGTATAATATATATTTGGTGTACTTTGATATTTTATATACTGTATATAATATATATTTGGTGCACTTTGAT